>NC_081420.1:2241412-2541412 GCF_949786415.1 Peromyscus eremicus | reverse complement strand
TGATGTGGACATCAGGACAATCATAATGTCTCAAGAAAACTCCAATTTCTGGATATATAATTACCCTACAGTATGATTCAGTATGTGTGAGATACATTTCAGAAATGTGTTTTCCTATTAGTTCTGAATAATGGTGTAAATGATAAGCTGCATTGTATGACTAACCTTACACATGAAGGTGTTCACAGTAGTAGAGGTTGTAGATGGAGGGGGCAGCCAGCTAACTTCCTAATGTGGGGCAATAGCTTCAATACATGTCACACCTGCAACTCTTAGAAACGGAAGCTAAGGCATAGATTAATCAACCTCATCCCTGACACTGTCCTCATAATTTGCTTGACAAACTCAACTCTGGGAGCTCACAGCTCCAAGAGAAGCAGACTGTGATTCTCAAGGCCATCTGGGATGTGATCTAAGTCTCTGAAACAATATCATGTCCATTTCACAAATGTCCTGGCTACCCCAGGGAAACATTGGAAGAAGAATATCAAAGTAAACTGCTCGATAAGAGAAAATTACTCTGAGACACTCACTAAGGCATAACCAGAGAGACTTTATTAAGCAACATGGAAATACATACAGGGATGACACACTGTTGCACTGGGGCAGAGGTCTTACCATCACATTAACCAATGTAAGTAGATTTTGCTGTCAATATTGGTGCTCTACAGATGCAAAATATCATGGAAAAACAGAAACATCTCTGGTGAAGGGATTCTGACTGATGAGATATACAGGGACTAGTTGTAGACATGTCAAGTTCAACAGATTACATAAGGGGCATGTTTAGAAAGGACATATAGGATGCCCCAACAGAAATAATGATGGCCTGTGTTCCCATAATTTATCAGAATTGCTGTTTAAAAGGGGATAATACAAGGATGTAGACAACATTAGCAAATTCTTAGAGCTGTGATTTTAGTAGAGCCTGGTCTTAGCATATTCCAGAGAAAAAAGATAATTTAGTTATGTATGGATATAATAATGGGGTACTCTATCTGACGTAAATATTCTTTGCTATGGATAGAGGAGAGTAGGGATTATAGGGAGGGACAACTAAGACTAAAAGGCATTTGAAAATCCATATAAAAACATACAACTGAAGACTCTTCCTAAAATACATATATACATAAAAGGAATTTAAATGGAGTCATAATATAAAAAGGGGGAAAATATACCAACTAGATACCATATTTTACTAAATAAAACCCTAGGGCTAAAAGTACATTTCATTTTTTTTGAGTCATATAGCCCTTTTGTTAGGGCATTAAAATATGGAGAAACCTGGTTTTCAGCTGGAAGCTTCCTCTATAGTGGGTATTGTAATATGAATTCTTTTTTTCTTTATATATATATATATATATATATATATATATATATATATATATATATATAATTTTCTTTATATATATATTGTATATATAATATATAATTAACTTAATTTCACATATCAGCCATGGATTCCCCCATCCTCCTCCTCCCACCTCCCAGCCCTCCCCCCGCAACTCACCTCCCATTTCCACCTCCTCCAAGGCAAAGTCTCCCCTGGGGAGTCAGCCCAGCCTGATAGACTCAACCAAGCAGGTCCAGTCCCCTCCTCCCTACACCAAGGCTGAGCAAAGTGTCCCAGCATAGGCCCCAGGCTCCAAAAAGCCAGCCCATGCCATGCACCAAGGACAGATCCTGGCTTCACTGCCTGGGGGCCTCCCAAACAGTTCAAGCTAATCAACTGTCCCACTTATCCAGGGCCCGGTCCAGTTCCATGGGGGCTCCTCAGCCATTGGTTACAGTTCATGCATTTCCAGTAGTAACACGAATTCTTAAATGGTCTTATTAATAAAAAACCCAGAGCCAGATATTGGGGTGAAAGTTGAAAGATCAGAAAAACAGAACAAGCCAGCAAAGTTCTTACTTCTATGAAATCATCAGCCTCAAGAGCATGAGTTCCTTTTTTCTCATGCTTATATATCTTTCTCTGCCCAGACATCTTACTTCCTGGGATTAAAGGCATTTGTGATTCCCAAGCAAAGGCATGTGATCCCAAGTGTTGGGATTAAAAGTGTGTGCCACCACTGCTTGGCTCTGTTCCCAGTGTGGTCTTGAACTCACATAGATACAGAGTGATAAGATTAAGGGTGTATTCCATCACTGTCTGGCCTCTATGTCTAATTTAGTGGCTGGCTCTGTCCTCTTATCCCCAGATAAATTTTATTGGGGTGCACAATATATCCCCACAGGTAACAGTCATGGATCTCGAAGGTTCTGTGCATGATACCTGTGATGAAAGATAATCATCAATGTTGCCTTGCCTCAAGCTCCGGGACACACAATAATGGCCCACCTGAAATATTCCCACTGATGATACAGTGTCACTAATCTGTCACCACATTCTCTTGGATTTAAGGTCAACTGCCCGATATGGAGCCCATACCTGACACTGTTAATGAGACAAGACCCTGAGATAAGAGTTCACTATTATTCTGCTGAAGACCATAACAATAACAGACTTCTGATGGCATATTGTTATATCCATATCAATGAATTTCTCAACCCTCGTTATAGAAGCCTCTTCTAATTCTCTCACCTTACCTTTTCTTTCCACACACACCTCCTCCCTCACTCTTGGCCTCCATCCCTCCCTCCTAACTTTGTTTCTTCCTTCTTTTGTTCATTCCTTCCTTCATCTTTCTCTTCCCATTTTCTGTCCTTCTCGCTGTCTTTCCCTACTTTATAATAACATGTTGAAGCATGCTTACAGTATTATACTGTAATAGACCTGCATCCATGGCACTGATCCTGCAGGCCAAGAAGCATGCTGAAATGACATGCATTGATCCCTCCCCTTCTAGCTTCAGATACCATTACTATGGATTTCCCCTAGTGCTGGACACAAGTGAAAATTTTATCATAATTTACTTCTCATTTTTTTATAATAACTAATGAAGTAAAGTGACTTGATAAATGAAGTTGTACTTCTCAAACTCTAAATGTTTGATAACTCAAATTTTAGATTATTCTTGAAATTCTAATATATACTCTTCCCACGTTAAATCTATTGTCTGTATTTTTTTATTTTATTTTATTTTATTTTATTTTATTTTATTTTATTTTACAATAAAATTTAATTCTGCATATCAGCCATGGATTCCCTTGTTCTCTCCCCTCCCGCCCCCCTCCCCTTCCCCCCAGCCTACCCCCCCCCCATTCCCATCTCCTCCAGGGCAAAGGATTGGAATCCCCCGAGGATTGAGATCAACCTGGTAGACTCAGTCCAGGCAGGTCCAGTCCCCTCCTCCCAGGCTGAGCCAAGCATCCCTGTATAGGCCCCAGGTTTCAAACAGCCAACTCATGCACTGAGCACAGGACCCGGTCCCACTGCCTGGATGCCTCCCAAACAGATCAAGCCAATCAACTGTCTTACCTATTCAGAGGGCCTGATCCAGGTGGGGGCCCCTGTCTGTATTTTTTAATGATGCAATGCAACATTGAGAACTCAATGGAAGCAACAACTTTCAGTATTATTACATAATTAATTAGTTATTACATTGTCCTTACATAGATATCACCAACATTGTTTCAAGACTGTGGTGGTCTGAAGAAAAGGAGGATTCTCATCAGAGACAAAAGGAGATGTATGTTGACGCTGTTGAAACTCTGAAGACCCAAGTCAAATCTAATGTCATTGCCCATGTGTCTTATGAAAAGGAAAACTGTATTAAATTAATTTCTAGAAATTGAACTTCCTGGGGAAAAAGATTATGGGATGTCAGCCGGGCAGTGGTGGTGCACGCCTTTAATCCCAGCACTCAGGAGGCAGAAGCAGGCGGATCTCTGTGAGTTTGAGGCCATCCTGGTCTCCAAAGAGAGTTCCAGGAAAGGTGCGAAGCTACACAGAGAAACCCTATCTTGAAAAATTAAAAAAAAAAAAGATTATGGGAAGTCTACTTATACATACAGAACTTTTCAAACATTCTAGATAAAACATATATTAAAATTTACAGTAACTTCATGAAGTGAAACTTATAGATCCATTGTATAACACCAGATTTTCCCTCAGTACTTACCAAGCTACCTGGATAATCAGTGAGTTAAAAATTTCAACAGAAATTGCAAATACCACATATTAATCTCTTCAGTCTTTCTCTCAATATATGAAGTAAATATAAAGTATATGAAACAATAGGAAGCAATTTGAAGTCAGGATGGTGACAATGGAGGAGAACGTTGTGGGTTTGGCTGTGATGACATCCACCAATTGCTATTTTTGAAAACTTACTCATTGTCACTATGTTAAGATGATTTTAGCTATGATATTTCTTTATGGAACTTCAAATTTTCTATGACTCACCCCCATGGAACCCAGCCTGAAGTTAGCCAATTCCCAAGACTTTGGAGACCTGATGCTCACTCACATGACAAGAACAATGTACCATAATATTGGGAAGTTTTGTACTTAGATCCAAAAAGTCTTTCCATTCTGGTTTTTTTTGGGGGGGGGGGTTCTCAAAAGAGAGAACAAGCCTTTCTTGTCATTTTTAACGGAAAGATCAGAAGTTTTTGCTTCTGTTTCATAACAAGTAACCATTGCAAATCTAATGGTTAGTATTGTGACATCCAGCACAGCTGAGTTCTGAAAATCTAACTCTGATGATTAGAGAATAAAGAAATGACAAAAACTGAAGAAACAACAAACACACCTTCAGATCATCTGTAATGGGGCGGGCTCTGGTCACTCTGTTGGGATGCACCTATTATGAAAACCAGAAACTCAGGACATTTATTATATACAGTACAAGGGAGAGGAAGAGTTTTGTTGGCAGCTCTCTGTACTGGAGCACTCTCGGGCAGTGAAGTGTTTACCGTCTCCCTTTTTGCATTGAGGAAAGTTTTTTGCATTTCAATGAGTCTGAGCCATTGAGGTCTTTGACATGTCCATGACCATGTTAACAGTATACATCTAGTCAGGACTTCGTCTATTTATTCCCCATAGTACTGGTAAATTTATTGTAGTAAATGAGATTGAGTAGGCTTACACTCACAGGTATCAGTTCTGTGTTTCTCATTCATTTGAAGTAATTCAAAAGACTACATATCTATGGAGTTCTTTTACTATCTTATATTCTGTCAAATACCAAGTACAGTGCCATCATCATGGTCAGTACTCTGACAGTAATTGGTTTTTGTAACCACAAAAATGGTGCTGACAGATGATCACAGAGCACAAAGAAATCATTTCCTGGTCAGAACAACAGTGTAATGTGTCTTTCTCAAAGAGAATATGGTTAAACTTCAATGGGGAATCCCTCTTCTTCAGTGCCTATCACCATTTCCCATTAGAGTCCTAACAGCATCTCTGAATACAAATTCTTTGTGTGATCGACCTTTTTTACAGGTCTGTGAAAACCTGTCCCAAATTCCAGAGAATCTTCAAAGAAAAACTAGCAACAAGAATAAAAAAGTAAGCCTCAGTGTGAGATTATAAACAATTAACTCACTGATAGAAAAGTTTACAGTTCAATGATCACAGTGATACATGTTTTGTAATAGGATTCCACTGAGAAACAAGCGGAGGTAAATGGAAAGAACACAAAAATCAGGAAATGGAGAAAACAGTTGATTGTGTGAATTCTCACTTGAAATACCACATGCTCTCTAGAAGTGTTGACATCTTATCACTGAGCTGGGACTCTACAAGAAGTGGCTGCTGACCTAGTTTTCTCCTTGTCACATCAGTAAAATGAATATAGTTTGTTATCAAACACTATTCAAAATAGAGTCTATGTTCCCTATGTTTCTTTCCTGAAATTACGGATAATGAACACTAACCTCTGTCATTTGGATGTTTCTTAAGAATTTCTCACTCTGCCATGATTGGGTACTTGGCACTGTAGTATAATTAATATAAATTCTTCAATAAAAATTTTCAATTCTTCTTCCTGAAGTTTTCATTTGACACTAATATCCTGGAAATAATTAGTAGAATGATTATGCATCCTGTTCTCTCTGTGTCTGAGATACCCTTTAATAGTTCCAATACCATAGAGATGCCAGAGTGAGGAGTCCCTCTGGAATGCATGAAAGACTTGAAAGTATATGCATAACTTTTCTGAGGCTAGAATCAACTTGGCACAACTCAGTAACATCAGGTAGGCTAGTTAAACTCTCTTAACACACTTACTGTTCAAAGACAGTCATGAATGAAGAACAGAGGTCCCTGAGCATGAAGAAATGACAGGGAATCCTTCATCCTCTTCACCACTAGAAGTTTTTCACAATAAATCATATATACCATCTATATGACTAAACATAGAAGACTGAGTTGACACTGTAGTCTGAATTGGCTTGGTGATCTCTAAATGTATCTGCTCTTTATTTTGCTACTTTCAAATGTATTGATTCATTTTTCAAACTCTAACCTATACCATTAAGACCCTCTTTTGGCAGGATATGTGACCTGTGGGGACACAGGTCAGAATTCATGCAGACACCTGAGTGATCTTGCATCAGGAAATTACAGTGAACCCCAGCTCAGAAAGATCTACAGATGAACTTCCACCACTCTGTGTCCCAGTGACAAATGATTCTACACCTTGCGTCAGATACTCTCTGAGCCCAAAGAAATAGATGCAATCAGCAGAAAAGAACTTGTCAGCAGGAAAGGAAGCCTTGGGCCAAAACAGTCCACCCCTTCTGAGTCACATCTACCCAAGTGCCTCCTGATAGACACAAGGAGGACCTATACTCTTTCTCCCTCATATCTCTCTACCTTCCTTATACTCTTTCACTTCTATATCATCCTCATTAAATTGTCCTTTGCCTGTTAAGAACCAAACAGAGAAAAATTACTCATCAGAGATATGTCCTCGATATAATATTTGTTCTTGAATAAGCCACAATAAACATCCTCCACATTCTAAAATTTTACCAGACTTCAGTTCTTTGGCTGAATTACTGCTACCCTGAAACCCTAGACACAAGGAGACATTTCACCTGTAAGGGCAAACAAGCTGTTCCTTGGCATCAAGGATGATGCTTAGATACCAAAATGACCCCACCTTTTTGCACAGTCCATGAGCCTCTTAACCCTAAGTCACTAGGCTATCAAGACATGCACCCAAGACTTTCTGTTTGAATATACAAGGTTTATTCATGCAAACATTCATTAAAATATTACAATAATATATACATTAAACAGATATCTTACCAAACAGGAAACAGCTGCTTTACAAAAGTGCTGCTGATGGGTTCTGCTGGGGAATCTTCTCCAGTGAGGATGCTTTGGAAGTTTTCAGGCTTGACCCTCATATACTGTGAAGTCTTTCAACTGTGGCAGCCTGGGAGGATGGCACTGATGGAGGTCCAGGAAGTCCAGAAGCTCCTTGTGAGCTAGGTCAATGGCTATGGCTGACAGACATGACTGTGTGAGACCAGTAACAGTGTTGAAAGTTCAAAGTTCACTATGACTAAAACAATGCATAGATTTTCAAGAACTCTTTCTTGTGGGTATAAGCACAAAGCTAGAGAAGTCATGTTTTTTGAGCACAAGGTTGTGATCCTATAGAGCATTCCTAAAGTTTCAGTAATTGTATCATTTAATTATGCAGTAGCTTTGCACAATCAGAGATCATGGCTTGGGACTGGTTCACTAGCACATCAGTACCACCTGGGGATTCCCTCATTAGCATATCATAGATATGTCCTGGACTAGGCTCATATCTGGTTTGCCTGGTAGCCTACTTATAACTTTTTTCTGAGGCCTAGTTCTTACCAGAGCTTCCTGGTGCAAATTTCTATCTCAGGCATTACATTATTCCTACTCACACCAAATATTTTGTAAGTTAACAAAATGCTTTTAAAGATATGTTTCTTACACTATGGAAATGCCCAGATATATGTTTGGGAAATGTGTGTTTCTTCATAGACACAATATTCACACTCCTCCACATTTATTCTCTCATTTCTTCAAACACAAAGTCTAGGAGCCTTACAACAATGGGCAATATCCTTTCTTGTCGCTGGACTGCCTCATAATCTATGGAATACACTGAATAGCACAATAAACTCTGAGCACTCAATGGTATTTACATCCCAAGCATCCAAATGCCACTACAATCCTCCAAAGCAACAGTCAGGTCTATCATAGCAATTCCTTATTTTCTTGTGACTTATTTCTGTTCTACTTTTGTTTCTGTCACTATGTTAGACATCATAACCAAAAAAACATTTGGCTATGCTAGGGTTTGTTTCACAGTTTATACTTTATCATTTAGAGAAGCCAAGACGTGGAACTCAAAGCATGAAACTGATGGAGAAGCCATGTCCAAATGTAAAATACTTATTTACTCTCAGGCTCATATTCAGCCATGGTTCTTGCATAGCCCAGGTCAGCCTGTGTAGGGATGGTACAATGTCAAATGGGCTTGGTCTCTCTATATCAATTAGCTGTCAACAAAATGCCCAAAACACATGCCCTCAGGCCAATCTTATGGAAATGACTTTTTCATGTATGTGCACTTGACAAACAAGATTAGCCATCATATCTAGTTAGCAGACATAGTTCTGATACCCTGTATCATGGAAAGTTTTTCATTGTCCTTCAACCCTGTGAGATATATTTGCTGGGTAAGGTAGTCTGGATTAGCATCTGTGGTCTCATAGAATTTGGAGCACATTTCCCTAAGACCTCCTGTCTTTTAAATTTTACATTGAGAAGTCAATGGACTTGCCCTTGTTTGTGATTTATGCATTTTCTCTGGTAGTTTTTGATACCTTTTCTCAGTTTGCATATTTAATGTTTTAACTATAATGTGGTGTGTGTGTGTGTGTGTGTGTGTGTGTGTGTGTGTGTGTGTGTGTGTTTGTGTGTGTTTCTGGTGCTATTTAGTGTTCTCTGTGCTACATGGTATATTGTAGATGTAGTTTTCCTGCCTGGTCCACAGTCAGGACAAATCTATCTCACCTGCCAGTCCCACAGCCGCTCAAACCCGATCAAGTAAACACAGAGACTTATATTGGTTACAAACTGTATGGCCATGGCAGGCTTCTTGCTAACTGTTCTTACAGCTTAAATTAATCCATTTCTATAAATCTATACCTTGCCACATGGCTCGTGGCTTACCGGCACCTTCACAAGCTGTTTCTCATCGTAAAGGCTGGCAGTGTCTCTCTCACCCAGCTTCCTGTTCTCTCAATTCTCTTCTGTTAGTCCCACCTATACTTCCTGCCTGGCCACTGGCCAATCAGTGATTTATTTATTGACCAATCAGCAACACATTTGACATACAGACCATCCCACAGCACTTCCCCTTTTCTTTTCTTAAAAAGGAAGGTTTTAATCTTTACACATCTCCAAAGTCAGCTTGGTATATTTGGGAATTTGGGCGTAGCTTCTCTTACTACTTTCTGCTGGATGGGGGCGCTGTATCTTATGGGGAAACAAAAAATATTTTAGGATTATGGAGTAGTCCATGAGGGTGTATCGTCTGAGCCAGTCGCCTTGAAACGGTTCTGGATGTTGGATCATCTAGGCCATGTTGTCATTGGAGACCTTTCAGGGGGTCTTGGCTGGTCAAACCTGATGTATCTTAATCTTGAACAAATCCATAGCCTCTGGCTCTCTGTGGGAACAAAAGCAGAGACTCTTTTCCAAAGCAACATATCCTTATATCCAAATTTTGAAGTCAAGGTACCTTTAAAATGTACATTTTGGCATAACTCAACAGCTTTTATAATCAAATGTTTTTCTGCAGTTAAAAACCCCAAAGACAACACAATCCAGATTCTCTGTGTAATATCCATTTTTACATGGCTTATTTTTTATACTACCTTTACTGTCTCTTTAAAGACTTTATTTTTTAAAAACTATTTATTTCTTTATATAACTGTATATATTCCTTTTTCTTTCTCTTTCAAGCCTACGTACATTTTTACACACATTGTAAACTATTACATCTGAATCTGTCTTATTGTAAATCTATTATTGCTTTAAACTGCAGCAGCTGTGGCTGCTGGCTTCGCCCACCTCAGCTTCCCAACATGGCGGTGGTTCATTTTCCACCAGCTCTGGGAACTATCGTGGGTCTATGCTTTTATCCAAGCAGCGTGTAGCCCAGAAACATCTTTTTTTGTTTTGTACTAGCAAAGCTAAATCCACCACGCAGCTTAATGTGCCACTTGCAGAAGCCTCATTCCCGCCAAACTGCAGGTCGAGCATGCACACCAGGAAACCACAAGTAGCTCAAACTGGCAGCTACCGCTCATTTGAGAGAGACAATTAGGAACTGTTTTTAGCTCCGTTTTAGAATCTTTTCTCAGGTTTTAGGTGGAAACTCTTGCCACCACGTTGGACGCCATTTGTAGCTTGAGTTTTTCTGCCTGGCCCACAGTCAGGACAAATCTCTCTCAGTATATCATTTCTTAGCTTGGGGAGCTTGGAGAAGATTTCTTCTATGATTTTGTTAAATATCTGATCCCATTCACCTGGGATTTGCCTTTTCCTTCTATGCCTGTGATTAGTATATGTCTTTTCATTATGTTCCAAAGTTCTATATATTCCTTTTTTGTGTTTTTTGTTTTGGTTTTATTATTGTTTTTTATTAATGGTCTAAATCTACTTTTATTCAAGGTGTGATATTGAAGCATGATCCTAATTATTCTTAGCAATACAAACCCAGAGTCAGATATCAAGGGTGAAAGCTGGAAGATCAGAAAAGCAAAGGAGCCCCCACTAGAGACTTCTTACCTCTACAAAATCTCAGAACGAATGGAGACTCAAGATCCTGTCTCCACCAGCCTTATATTCCTGTCTCCACCTTCGAGTGCTGGGATTAAAGGCATGTGCCACCACTGCCCAGCTCTGTTTCTCTTTTAGGCTGGTTCAATCTCGTGGCCTTGAACTCCTGATCTTTGGCTTCCTCCTCTCAAGTGCTGGGATTAAACGTGTTACCACCACTGCATGTTCTCTATGGTTAACTAGTGGCAAACTCCACCCTCTGATCTCCAGGCAAGCTTTATTTGTCAGAACACAAACAAAATTCATCCATTTTATAAGGCTTTCCTTATGATTGAAAGATGGTGTCCTCTACTCCTGTAGAGGACTGTATCTCCTTTCATGTTTTAATGCAAGGCAAAGCACATGCACCAGGGGTTAGCAAATCTTTCTCTTAAGAGTGGTACTATTTCTAAAGCATTTCTTAACAATGCCCTATATACAAACCAGCAGCCACAGACTAGAGTTAAAGAAAAATTGTGGCTGAGTCCAAATTGATTTCATTTATAAAACCAAAGAAAGAGATTTGTTTTTAGGCTATTATTTGTCATTGTCTGACTTTCTACAGTGGCTGGCATTTTCATATTTTCCACCGTCTGTGTCTGGCCCCTTTATTTCACAGTATTTGCACTGCATCCAGTGCAGATACTTATCTACAACATATCCTGGAGTATCTTCTAAATGCTTGTGAGAATGAGTGTTGTCAGGGATGGCACTGCTGTTTAAATTCCTGCTGGATGTCTTAGTTTCCAGTTCCTTTTTCCTCTGGAAATTTAGCTTTCACTTTCTCATTAGGAAAAATTAACCCCCTAGTCTGACTTGGAAGCCTCTCCAAATCTGGAAGAGCCAGATAAAATCACTGAATGGAGTTGTGCCTTTACCAGAAACAGTGTGTATGGGTCCTCTTTCCCATATCCACATCACAATTTACTGTCATGTGAATTCCTGATCATTGTCATTCCAATTGACATGAGATGGAATCTTAACACAATTTTAAACTGCATTTCCCTGGTTGTTAAGGATTTTGAAAACTTTCTAAAATATCTACTAGCCATTTATATTTCTTCTTTTGATAGCTTTCTGTCCAGTTCAAAAACTCATCTTTCTAATTAGTTTGGTTTTTTGTTTATTAATTTTCAATTCTGTGCATCTCCAAAACACTAATCCTCTATTGGATATACAGTTAGCAAATATTTTCTCACACTGTTTGGGTTAATTCTTCACTCAAGTGATGCTTTCTTTTGCTGCACAGAATCTGTACTCTAATAAAGTTCTTCTTGTAAGTTATTGGTCTTAGTTCCTGTGCTACACAGTCCTGCACAGGAAGGCCTTCCCTGTGCTGCTAGGTTGAAGTGTATACCCTACTTCTTCTGGAAATTTTCATTCATTGGATCTTAGACTGAGATCTTTGATGCATTTGGAGATGAGTTTTACTCAGGGTGAAATATAACCATGAAGTTTCATTTTTCTGCCAATAAAGTTTTTCCACCATCATTTGTTGAGGATGCTACACTTTATTCAACATAATTTTTGACATTCTTGTACATAGACAGATAGGTTTAGCTGTGTGTATTTATAACTGGCTCCTCTGTTCTTTTCCATTGATTTATGTGTTTGTTTCATATGCCAGTACCATGCTATAGTTTGTGTGATTCTACACACAATATTCTTTTGGTTCAAGGTTGCCTCAGCTATCTTGGTCTTTTGTGCAACCACATAAACTTTTTTGATTGTGTTTTCACAAGTCTGAGATAAATAAACCTGGATTTTTAGATGAGGTTGCTTTGAACATACGGAATGATTCTGGAGTGATATCCATTTTCATACAATTAATTTTTCCAGTTACAAGCATGATGGGTCTGCCCATCCTCATGTGTCTTTCTGTCATGTATTAAAGTTTTCATTTTATATGTTTTTCATTTCCTTAGTTATATTTGTTCCTAAGTATTATACATTGTGTTTCCATATGAATGGTATTGTTTCATTTCTTTTGTATACTTTCCCCTGACACATGAGAATGCTAGAGATTTGTGTATATTAATTTTGGATCTTACCACATTCCTGGAAGTCTTTATCAGCTTCAAGAAATCATATGGAATTGTATATATATATAATATTTCCTGCTAATAGGACTTCTACAAATTCTTTTCCTGTTTGTATCCCTATTTCCTCCTCTTGTCTACTGTTTTGTGTAAGACTTCAACACTATATTGAAAAGAAGAGAGAGTATTCACCCCTTTCTTCTTCTTGATCTTAGAGAGACCTCTTTGAGCATTTCTCCATTTAGTATGGTGTTGACTATATGCATGATGTACATAACATTATTATGTTTAGGTGTGCATCTAACACTATTACTTTTATAATTTAATGATTTTGTTTTGAGAGCTCTTGTGAGTTCTATCTTAAATCAATATATGTGTTTTTGATAACATTTGTTGTTTTCCATATTTTGATCTACCTCTGAATCTCAGAATGAAGACAACTTAGTCATGATGAAATCTATTTCTTCCTTGAATTACGTTTATCAGTATTGTCTTGATAACTTTTAGAATCTTTGTAGCTCAGGGAGATAGGTCTGTAAATTTTGTTTCTGACATTGTTGTTATATCTCTATCAGGTTTTGGTTCCTTCACAATGCTGGCTTCATAAAGGGTTTGACAATTAAGGAATGAGAGTCTTGAATTTGAGGAGAGAGTACTGGGAGAGATAACTGGAATTGGGCGCGCATCTTGGGGATGAGCTAGAAGCCTAGTGCAATTGAAACTACCAGAAATCTATGAAGGGTGGTGGTAGCTGAGACTCCAAGTAATGAGGGATAGAGTCTGAACTAGCCATCTCTTGTAACCAGGCAAAAATTTCAGTAGAGGGATTGGGAGACCAACCCAGGCACAAAACCTTCAATTGAAAATTTGTCCTGCCTATAAAATCATAGCTGTTTTTAATGATTTATTATTTTTTGTCTTGATTTGGGTATGTCATATGCATCTAGATATCTATACATTTCTTTTATATTTGCAGTGTAACAAAATAGAGGTTTTATTTATTTTTATGCCGATGTCCTTTTTTTTTCTTTTATTGAAAATAGACTTTGTTTCTTTTAATATATCCTGATTACAATTCTCCCTTCTACTCTTCCAGTTCCCCCACAAATCTCCTGGCATCTGCATCTACCCTCTTTCTGTCTCTCATAGCAAAATAAATAGGTATCTCAAGGACAATAATAAAATACAATAATATAAAACAAAAACAAATAAATAAAAATAGGACAAAACAAACAGAAGGAAAAGAGACCAAGAAAAGGCACAAGAAACACATATACACATAGAGACACAGTCCTCCATTCTCCCAGTTAGTTGGTAATTTCATTAATATGGCTTTCATATATGTATATATTTTAGGAAGTTTCTACTGTATTAGATTTTCATAGTACCATTCAAATGGTCCTTTATTTTAATTGTCTCTCACTGTATTCCCTCTCTTGTCACCCTCTTACTTCTCTTAACTAGATCTTCCTGATCCAGACTCCCCCACCCCCATCCAAAACTATCTCTTCTATTCTCCCTTCTTAGGGTGATCCATCATCCTCCCTAGTACTTAACACTATATCTGACCTTTGTAGTTCTATGGATTGTAGTTTATTTATCTTTGACTTAACAGCTAGGGTTCACATATAAGTGAATACACACCATGTTTGTCTTTCTGGATCTCTGATACTTCCATTAGAATAATTATTTCAACTTCTATCCATTTACCTACATATTTCATGATTTCAATTTTTTATCATCTGAGTAATAATTGACTGTGCAAATATACCACATTTTCTTTATCTTCTCATCCATTGACTGATATCTGTGTTATTTAAAATTTCTGACTACCATGAATAGACCAGTATGAACATGCTTGCGAAAGTGTCTCTGTGGCAGCATCCCTTGGATACATGCCCAAGAGTGGTAAAGCAGAATCTTAATGTAGATCCATTCCAGCTTCCTGATGAGCTGACACACTGATTTCCATATTGGCTATAAAAGTTTGTAGTCCCATCAGCAATGGATGAATATTTTCCTTACTTTACACCACTGATAGAATGAGCTGTCATTTAATTTATTGACCTTAGCCATTGTGATGGGCATAACATGAAATTTCAAAGCAGTTTTGATTTATATTTCCCTGATGACTAAGGATGATGAACATTTCTTTAAGTGTTTCCTAGCTGACAGAGCCCACTGACTAATCAGTTGGGTAGCTGGGTAGAGGTGTGCAGATTTGTAGAGACAATGAAGAAGACAGAACAGAGTCCAGAGGACTGTCAGTCAGTGCCAGACAGCCCTAATTTTATTTCACAACCAGCTTATATACAGTCTTAAAGGACAGATGTAGAACAATGCACAGTACTGGCATTCAGCCACGATCTATCCTATCCTTGCATCAAGGAGCAGGCGGTTTCATTTTCTATCTCAATGACTTCTGGCTGGCATCAACAGCCTGCATCTTGCTAGATGGTATGTTCCTTCCTGTGGGCTAATCAGGACTTTCTCACAGCCCTTCAAGGAGACTCTGTGGATTAATCAGGACTTTCTCACACTCCTGGAGCAAGCAAGCTTAAACTCTATTGACCCAGAATAGACTTCAGACTCAAACTGGGAAACTGGGTCAGTTGTGGGCTCCCACAATTCTTCCCTTTTTATTTATTTAAGACTCTACTGAGTCTCTCAGATTATTGTGCCTGTCTACGGTTGTTCCTTACCACACCCCAATCTTACCTGTCATGGGAGCATGAATTCCATCATTCATGTCCTGTCTTAGGTTGAAAGGAGGGAAAGAAACTCACCTGTCTTTGGCTACCAGCCTCTGGTAGCCAGGGGAATGTGCAGTTTTACTTCATGGAGTTCAGAGACCAATCTCCATAATGAGTTCATTAACCAGCTTGAAAATTACAGGCAAGTAGATTATGCCTAATAAGACACATGCTTTATATGTTTACATAACACATGTAGTTATGCTCCAATAACTACAATACTACTTAAGAGCAAAGTAAATGATGACCATGATGGAATAGCCTTTTTGAATTGTTCTAAAATATCTTCAGCTTTTTTAACTGCATCAAAATCCAATTTAGCCTTTTTCATTTCTATAATATCTTGATGTAATTTAGCCAAATCTAATGATTCATTAGAATCATGCCGAATTCCTTTAAGATGTGCTATAACTCTTTCCTATCCAATAGCACTTTCATTATACACAAAAGATATGACATAAATCCATTCATAATTAGCATGACATTTCAAATGTACTCTAGTTTTTAGGCTTTGGAGTTCATCTCTCAGAAATTGTACCACATCATATAGAGCATTCAATTTATGTTCCATTTTCACATCTATATCTTCTTGAGTCTCTAATGTCATAGAAACATTCATAGACAATTGATTAACAAACCCTGCTGTATAAATGGATTGATACAAAGCCACTGAAGCAATAGTAGTAGTAGCAAGCATAGTAAAAAAGGCTGCAATTCCTGCTATAACTAATCCAGCAACATGCTTCTGTTTGCTTAAACTTTTTTGATTTCTTCAATCACTTGTAACCCTATATCATCAAAACATGGATCACCCATATATACTGGCAACATTACAAAAAAAGGTTGTTTTAACACTATTACATGAGTATGATTATACATTTGAGAAATACAATTAGTCAAAATTAATTAAGACATGGTACGTTAAACAAGAACCATTCATAGAAATATTTGATTCAACAACTAAAAGAACATAGAGTATTTTTAACAAAAGCTAAAACAGTTCCTTTCAAAGGACAAACAGGCTTCAAGTAACTAGAGTGTCCTGCCACTGTTTCCATGGCAGTAAGTTTACAAACATAAGTTTGCGGAGATCCAATAATAGGACACCAAATTCCACCTCACAGTCCTTGGTCCCAAGATTCCTGCTGAAGACACAGGATAAGAGTCATTATAATTTCCTGATTTTTGGACCAATCAAGAATATATTGCTGTGTCCCTGTAATGTTGTACTTTAAAGGAGAAATGCCAGTACATGGTCTCCATAGCAAAGTTCTGTTAGACTCTCACATTTCTTTTGTGCATGAAGGAAATCATTGAGGAGCTGAAATATTACCTATCTAATTACCTTGAGGAAGCAATACATTGTTTCCCAATACTTGTTTTGGAAACACTCCAAGACATCCCTTCAAAGTGATATTTTTTGCAAAACATACAGAAATCCCTTTACCATACAATATAAGAAAAATTCCAAGCAATCTGAAACTCTTGGGTGGCAGGTCAATCTAAAAGCCTGGTATCATTAACCACAATTTCTTTTCCTTCACAAGTTACAGGATGTAAAAATGGTGGATCAGGAACATAGGCCCAATAGCTTTCACTCTGGAATCTCTGGATGGTCATCAGCAACATCAGGATCAGCATCTCTCTGCTCCATACACTGCACCAATCACTCAGGCAAACAAAAAACTTCATTTTCATCCTGTGAAAAAACACAAACATACCCTCATCCCCATATTAATACAGGGCCAGGGCCCTTCCATAAACCAGTACAATGATCTTTCCATTTAACTTGAGAAAATATTTTGATGGTGCCTTCATGCCAAAATGATCAGTTGCAGATTTCCCAGCAGCATCCACATTTAAAAATTTTAAAACAAATAAGGCATGATTCAAAGCATTATGTGATGACTAATGGTATAATTCCCCTCCCTTTTTTAATTTTTGAAGATATATTTTGAGGCTGCCATGAGATATTTTAATGAACCTTGTCCTTGAGGATTATAAGGAATACCTTTTTTATGTTCAATTTGCCATTGAGAAAAAAATTGATAAAAAGCTTTACTAACATATCCAGATCCATTATCAATTTTAATAACTTTTGGTATACCCATAAAGGAGAAACATTTCAGACAATGAGCAATACATGCTTTGTGGCCTCACCAGTTTGAGCAGTAGCCATTAAAATTCCTAAACAAGTATCAATTGTTACATGCATATATTTCAATTTTCCAAATTCTGTTATATGAGTGACATCAATTTGCCATAAATGATTAGGAAGAAGACCTCAAGGATTTACTCCAAAGTGATGTACAGGTAAATATTGTGGACATGTAGCACATTTCTTAACAATTTGATGAGTAGTTTCTCTTGATAAACCCAATTGTTTTCTTAAGCTTTTACTATTTTGATGATGGAAAGCATGTCATCACTGAGCAAGCTTAACTTGAGATAAAGCAATCAATTGAGTAAATTTATCAGCTAAAGCATTACCTTCAGCCAATGGTCCAGAAATATTTGAATGTGCTTTAATATGTCCTACAAAATATGGCAATTTTCTTAAATGAATAGCATCCTGAATTTGTTGAAATAACATTCTTATTTGCTCATTAGTAATTTTAATATAAGAAATAGTTTCTAGAACTTGAAGAGCTCTATAATTATATTGACTATCTGTATATAAATTAAATGAATTTTCTTTCAGAACTTGGAAGACCACTTCAACAGCTCTTAATTTGACCACTTGAGCTGAGGCAGGAGTAGTTAGAACTACATATCCTCTACCAATAATCACACAAGTTGCTTTCCCATTAGAAGAATCATCAGTAAAAACCAAAGCAGCATCTTTTACTGGAGTATGCATTACTACTTTAGGAAAAATAAAAGAATGCATCTGAGCAAACTGTAATAATAATTATCAGCAGGATAATGATTATCAATTTGACCCAAAAACTGAGCAAAAGCAACTGCCCAAGAATCACTATTTTGAAGTAGCCAATCAATTTGTTGTTTAGTAAGTGGAACATTTATTATATTTGGTTCATTTCCAAAATACCTTCTAGAATCAAACCTATTCCATTTTCCTATGGCTCATGCTTCTTGTGGGTATCCCCTAGCAAAACTGTTAAGGTCCATAACCCTCAGCTGTTTCCCATGATTCCTTCATCTCTTTAAAACCATTATCATCTGGGAGACTCTTAAATTACAAAGTTTACCTGCTAGAGCAAGTTGCATTCTTGTGTATAAAAGCATTGAGTGCAGCTTTAATATTTTTATTAAATAAACATTGTTTTAAAATCCTATCTTATATAAACCATATTTTCATGACATGAATTATATAGAAATCTATCCCAATCCAAAATATTTGAGGCTTGTTGCCTACTTGATCTAAAAGGATACAATGAGAAGAGAGCTCATTAGGACTAAGAGAGATATTCTTTAAACTTATTTAAAGATTGTTGTCAGCCACATGGCTGCCTACTTTATGATGAGGTCACCAGCCGAGATGGAGAAAGACCATGAGGTTGCTGTTTAAAATTAAACAGTAGTTACGTGCACACATACACACAGTTGGATCCAACTTTCATTCATTCCCATACAGAGTTAAAGAGTTAAATATAAGTCACATGGGTGTTCACATACATATACATGTATATATTTCCATTTTAACATAAACATTTTGCAATGAAGAATCATCAGCTATTTTTAAAGTGAAGAAAACCTAACAGAATTAACCTAATATGGCAAAATTCCCAATATAACTTACAGTTTCCCTTCAAATTCAGCATAGTTCACATCCCCTCTGGCCTTCCACAACTTACCATTTACCTTCAGGTCAGGCCTTTCCCTATGTTTGCTCTTCTGGTTCAGCCAGACATGATAATAATTCCATTTTTCCCTTTCCCATTATTATTCCAGTCTTATGCCTACTCTTGCTTTTCAGACAAAATGCAAATTTCCGTCAAAGTCCTTTTTTTTTGTGGTTTCTTCCCAACAGTTTAGAACATTGCATAGGTATAACATTTCAAAATAGGATAAAAACATATATATATATATATATATATATATGCATTTATCATAACAAAAAACTTATATTTATATATTGATATATAAAAATCTGTATCAACGTGAAACATTTGAGATTAACAGCAGTTTTTCTTATCTTAATCAATAATAATTTGTAATCAATTCTCTTAAATTATGACAAGTATTTGTAACTCATTGAACTCAAATGACCAAGATCCATGTATTTTTTCTTTTCCTGTGGAGGCAAAAGTATAATTTTTCCTAAATATATTTTTTA
Source organism: Peromyscus eremicus (assembly GCF_949786415.1). NCBI lineage: Eukaryota > Metazoa > Chordata > Mammalia > Rodentia > Cricetidae > Peromyscus > Peromyscus eremicus. The sequence goes on along the minus strand of NC_081420.1, from coordinate 2,521,549 downwards.
CTTTTATTCTAAATAAAAGCTTTTCAAAGTATGCAGGCTGGTAATTCAACATTTTTTTTTTCTCAAACAGTATCATGACAGAGAAGGCTTAAAGTAGGTTAAAATGGGAAGCTGCTGGCAAACAGAAGAGATCTTGATGTTATCACAGTGGAGAAGAACTTGGCTTAGGAAGGAAGGGAGGGGGACAGAGGGCACAGAGTGTGTCCTTGGCTGCCAGTGTTCCTGGAAAAAAAAGGTTTTGTTAACTTCTCTGACTATAATAGTTAATAATTAACCCCAGATTCTCTTTGTGGCATTTGTTCAGCTTGTCAATTGTAGGAGTAAACTCCCTGGCACTTGGTCCATAGCTCTCATCTCTGCCCACTGCACTGAAAACAGGCACCTTCACCCTCTGAGAGCTGCTGCCTGGCTGCAGGCTTCTCCTGCTGGCCAAGACCATCTCTGCCCATGCAGTGGGCCTGATACCAAGATGGAGGGAAGTGGCCCTTGCCATGCCTCTCTCTCCTTCTCTTCTAGGAAAATGAGGGAGTTTGTTAGACAGAAACAATACTTAAACAGACAAAAAACACTTAAACCAACAAAATGCTGGTACTTCAGTACTGAGATGATGGCCTTACTCATGGTTAGTGAGTCCTGTCTAACAGATGACTTCTCTTGCAATATGCAAGCCACACCTGGCAGGAGCTACCTGCTTATCTCAGTTCAGTCAGGGGGACCTAGTCACCTCAAACACATGGAACGGAAGAGTGACATAGTAATAATCAAAACACAGATCAAGACAAAGAGCGTTCACATTTACATTTACTAGCCTGCCATGAACAGATCTGAAAGTGAGACCCTGGGCTAATAGTTTGCAGTCATGATTTACTTAATCTCTCCAGAGAAACCATTCATAGTCAGGAATGGAGGTGGGGGAGAATTTTGAGGTGTGAAAGAATCTTCATTATAATACTTAGCAGCCTCTTCCTCTAATTCTGCCTCATTGCCAGGATCTAACTTGTCAGTATCATCAAATAACTTTGTAAAAGCATCCACATAAAGTTGTCCCTCTGACAGAGCAGAGATGTAGCATGAATCTTAAAAGTTCTTATTAATAAAATCAAACCTGAGGCCAGTTATTGGGGTGAACACTGGAAGATCAGAGAGCCAGAACAAGCCACAGCTACCTCACCTCGCCGGATCCTCAGCTGGTCTTGCTTCCTCAGACTGGAGGCCTCTGAGTCCTCATCCAGAATGGGTCTCAGCTGAATTGCTGCTCAAAAGCCTGAATGCTTAACCAGGCCAAATGCTTAACCAGCCAAAAGCTTCTAGTTTCTTTTCTACTTCTTTTTTAACTGCTTTTACAGAAATACTGCCTCTTAAGCTATCAGCATCTTTATCTTCAGGCAGCATAGGAGGTAAGGGTAATGGTGATAATGTAGAGGTCACTAAAGCCACATGCTGCTCCATCTCCTTGGCTCCTACGCTTGGTGTGAGTGGCTTGGTTTTCTCTTTAGTAGATACTGGTTCTTCCTTTGTAGCAGCAGCTTTACTTTCCTTCCCAACAACTGTTTTCTTGGTGGCTTTATCTACAATCAAGTTATTGTCTACCTTTGTTACTTGAAGGGGTGGCTTTGTTTTTGCTTTGTCACTTTTGAAAGTCCTACCACTTGAAGGAGAAGGTGCATGCTCAGTTTTAAGTTTCTTCACATCCTTTACATGGTTGGTTTGTGAGGCACTGGCACCAGTTTCTGTGTTCCCCTTGGTAGGGGTAGATGCATTTTGGGCTTTCACAGCTTTGGCGGCTGCCTCTGCAGCCCTGGCTGCCTCTGCAGCTCATGCCTTTTTATTCTTGTTCAATTCAGCTGCCAGGCTATTCTTGAGAGTTAATGTGCTAGGAGAAATGCTTGAGTGACGACTTCTCGATCTAGACAATCTGTGCCTGCTACGAGGCCTTGAGTGCCTAGATGAATACGGGCTTCTGCCTCGAGGTTTGGCAGAGCGTCTTTGTCCTTCTTAAAATCCAAAGCATCTTCTTTATCAATCACTATTTCCTTCATATTGATGATACTCTGGTGGGTGAGTTGCCGAAGAATTTTAATTTCTCTAATTGCTGTAATTGGGAAGCCCTTCTTTTCATTATCCAGACATGCTTTTTTTAAGGCTACCATTTCTCCAGTATCTTTGTCCCTGGCTTTGTAAACTTGTCCGTAAGTACCTTCTCCAATAATTCTGATGATATCAAATTTATCCATGCAGCGTTTTCCCCAGTCAATATGTTTTTCTTTGATTTCACCATAGCGAGGCCCACATATTTTAGGCTTTCTTTTGCTGTGTAACTGAGCAAAAGTTTCTTCTCCTCTGGACTCTTAGAAAGATCATCTCTTCCTGGTAACTCAGGGGGCAATGGTAAATCAGCAAGCAGACATCTGGCACCCAACGTTAGTGGTACAAATTCATGAAAAAGCTGTTTGCCTGTGGCCTGTGGACCCCTGCTCAGACCTGAACTACACTTGGCCGGTTGTGGTGGTGCATGCTGGCAGGATTTACTGAAGGAGGTAGAGGCAGGAGGATCCCAAGTTTGAGGCTGGCCTAGGAGGCTTGCTAAGGAGAAGTTTCTGCCCGGCTAGCTCAGTCAGTAGAGCATGAGACTCTCAGGGTCATGAGTTCGGGCCCCATGTTGGGTGCCAGATGTAGCATGAATCTTATTAATAAAATCAAACCTGAGGACAGTTATTGGGGTGAATATTGGAAGATCAGAGAGCCAGAACAAGCCACAGCTACCTCACCTTGCTGGATCCTCAGCTGGTCTTGCTTCCTCAGACTGGAGGCCTCTGAGTCCTCATCCAGAATGGGTCTCAGCTGAATTGCTGCTCAAAAGCCTGAATGCTTAACAGAATGTTTAGTTTCAGTTTTACGTTATTCAGGAAACACTTTATGCCTTTCAGGATGGAGGTCTATGTGGTGGTATTGTGTTCCTCAAAATATTGTGCACCCTAATAAACTTATCTGGGGTCAGAGAACAGAACAGCCACTAGATGCAGAGGCTAGAAAATAGTGGCACTCACACCTTTAATCCTAGCCTTCTGGAGGCATGGATCTCTGTGAGTTCAAGGCAACACTGGAAATAGCCAGGCATGGTGACTCATACCTTGAATCCCAGGAAGTGATGACAGAAAGCAGAAAGGTATATAAGGTGTGAAAACCAGGAACTAGGCTGGTTAAGCTTTAGGCTTTTGAGCAGCAGTTTGGCTGAGATTCATTTGGATGAGGACTCAGAGGCTTCCAGTCTGAGGAAATAGGATCAGCTGAGGAAATAGCAAGGTGAGGTGGCTGTGGCTTGTTCTGTTTCTCTGATCATTCAGTGTTCACCCCAATACCTGGCCCTGGGTTTGTTTTATTAATAAGACTCTTTGAGATTCATGATACATCTGGCGCCCAATATTCATGGTACAAATTCACAAAAAAAAAGCTGCTTGCCTGTGGCCTTGCAGGCCCCAACTCAGGCCCAAGCTACACTTGGCTGCTTGTGGTGGCACACTGGTTGGATTTATTGAAGGAGGCAGAGGCAGGAGGATCCTGAGTTTGAGGCCAGCCTGGGAGGCTTGCTAAGGAGAAGCTGTGGCTGGAGCCAAGCAAAAAACAGTGGAGGCAGGACCATGGAGGTGGTGGCTTCTGCTCTGAGCTACAAGCTGCTTCTCATCATGTTGGTGACTGCAGTGATGCTGCTACCTGGGACAAAGGCTTTACTGTTGCTTGTTCAGAGAACAGTTTCCAGGACCATCATGTTTCAAGAAAGCATCGGTGAAGGTCAGTTTGGAAAAGTTAAGCGAGACAAATGGTGGGGAGAAATTGCTGTGAAGATTTTCTCTTCTAGGGAAGAACATTCATGGTTCCAAGACACAGATATTTATCAGACTGTGATTGCTCCAAACCACAGAGGAGGCACACACACAAAAATAAAAAATAAAATCTGCAGGAACCATGACCACGCCTAACAGCAACTTTGAAATCTTCAAAAAGATGACAGGAACCCATAATGATGATTCCACATGGACTATGATAAAGCCATTAAGCTGATTAACACCACCAAAAGATTGACTTTGGACTACAAACTGCTCAGGACATTTTCAAGATGGCTAGGTGAGATGATCTAGATTCATAGACAACTCGAGCAAGGACTTGAAACAAGCCCTACACTTTCCTGTTATGCAGAGACTGGACAAATGATACAACTAACTTTATCAGGACTTGACAATTAACACAAAAATTTTCTTTTCAGGATTCCCTAAAGATGTCTTCACCCCCAGAAAGCAAAAAGTAATTTTAAGAACATGACACCCACATTCCCAAGAAGTGGGGTGGTGTTTTTTGGTTGTTTAGTAAGTTATGGATATTGTCATTGTTTATGATGGTTGGTAACAAGTTGTTAATTGTTAATGGTCAGGAAAAAAGCTGAACAAAGAGATTAGATTCAGAGTTTTTGTTTAAAAAAAGAAAAAGAAAAAAGAGAATATAGATATGAGATAGATCATTTAATCTACTCTGAGAAAAAGGATGAAGAAATAATAGGATAAATGGGTAGATCATTGAATCTACTCTAAAAAGAAAAAGGGGAAGATATAAAAATGACAAAAGGTAGATTATTGAATCTATTATGAAAAGAAAAAAGAGAGAATATGGCTATGATAAGATAAAAAGGTCAATTATTGAATCTAGTTTTCAAAATGAACTACTCGTTATACATAGGATAAGTAATGAAAATTTTTGTCTGAGTTTATCAAATGTTACTGGACTGGACATTGTTAATATATATAATGGAATTTTTTGTCTGAATCTGTCAAATGTTAATGGACTAGACATTGTTAATGTAATTCTTGACAAAATACATTGTATATACTTGTTGTATATAGTTTTTCTTTTATTCATTATAAGCTTTTTTAAATTTTAGACAAAAAAGGGGGAAATGTGGTAGTATTGTGTTCCCCAAAATATTGTGCACCCTAATAAACTTATCTGGGGTCAGAGAACAGAACAGCCACTAGATACAGAGGCTAGAAAATAGTGGCACTCACACCTTTAATCCTAGCCTTCTGGAGGCATGGATCTCTGTGAGTTCAAGGCAACACTGGAAATAGCCAGGCATGGTGACTCATACCTTGAATCCCAGGAAGTGATGACAGAAAGCAGAAAGGTATATAAGGTGTGAAAACCAGGAACTAGGCTGGTTAAGCTTTAGGCTTTTGAGCAGCAGTTTGGCTGAGATTCATTTGGATGAGGACTCAGAGGCTTCCAGTCTGAGGAAACTGGATCAGCCGAGGAATTGGCGAGGTGAGGTGGCTATGGCTTGTTCTGTTTCTCTGATCATTCAGTGTTCACCCCAATACCTGGCTCTGGGTTTGTTTTTATTAGTAAGAACTTTTAAGATTCATGCTACAGGTCTAAGCTGTCCCAAATGAGTGTCCAGAGACTGAAAATATCTGATGGAAGTTTTTCTGTAACATGCTTATCATAATACTGCTGTATCTTAACTCCAGTATGTCCCCAGGTATCTACATCCAAGGTACCCTTCTCAGGGAACTAAGGACAAATCTTTTCTACAAACTCTATAAGTTTACACAGTTACTGATATCCTACTTTAGTACCTCTAGCCTTTAAGATATCTTTAAGTAAATGTGCAAACATCTGTTTTCTATTTCCTTAGCCCATACTTATTTTTTTTGCACATTTTCACAAAAATTTTTACTGTGCATCTGCTTTTTAATTTACACTTATCACTTTTACTCTCAAGTTGTACTTACCACAGCTTCCACTATTTTCAAGTGCACTCCTTTTTTTTTTTCCTTCTGTGGTGATCCGTCACAGAGTCCTCCATACCCATCTCACAGCTTGGCACCACTTGTCAGAGCCTGCTGACCAGTCAGCTTGGTAGCTGGGTAGAGTTCTGCAGATTTGTAGATACAAGGAAGGAGACAGAAAAGAGTTGAGAGGATTGCCTGTCAATTCTAGACAGCCCTGAGTTTATTTCACAGCCAGCTTATACACAGTCTTGAAGGACAGAAGTAGAACAATGCACAGCACAGGCATTCAATCACTATCTGTCCTGTCCTTGAATCAAGGAGCAGACAGTTTCATTTTCTATCTCAATGACCTCTGACTGGCATCATCAGCCTGCATCTAGCTAGATAGGGTGTCCCTTCCTGTGGGCTAATCAGGACTTTCTCACAGCCCTGGAGCAAGCAGGCTTGAACTGTATTGAATCAAAATAGACTTCAGATTCAAATTGGGAATCTGAGTCAGTTGTGGACTCCCACACCCAGCCACTTGAGGTTCCTCTTGTGAGAATTGTCTGTTTAGACCTATATCCCATCATTAAATTAGACTGTTTGTTTTCTTGATATCCAGTTTTTTAGTTCTTTATCTGTTGTGGTTATTAGCTCTCTATTGGATGTATATAACATAAAAATCTCTTCCCATTCTGTAGGCTGCTGCTTTGCCCAAATTACTAAATCCTTTGCTGTGCAGTTTTTTGGTTTTATTTTGTTTATTTGTTTTTAATGTGAATTGGTTTCTTTTTATTTCAATATCAAATAATTAGTGAATTAATGAATTCTTTGAGGTCAACAATTGTATAACAAGGATAATGTGAATGAGTTATTTATTTATTTATCTTACATACTGACAGATATTTCCCCACCCTCCTATCCTCCCATTCCACATCTGAAACTCCCCTCTGACCCCCTTCAATCTATTCCTCCTCTGTTTCTGTTCAGAAAGGGGCAGCCTCCAATAGGTATCAATGATGCATGGCATATCAAGTTGTAGTAAGATTAAGCATCTCCCTTTGTATTAAGGCTGGGCAAGACAATCCAGTACGAGGAATACATTCCCAAGAGCCAGCCAAAGCATTAGGGACAGCCCCTGCTCCCAACGTTAGGAGTCCCCACATAGACCAAGCAACACAACTGTCAAATATATGTAAAGGGCCTCGGCCAGTCACATGCAGGCTCCCTGGATAGTGGTTTAGACTCTGTGAGTTCCTATGAGCCCAGGTTAGTGGTTTCTGTGGCTTTTCTTGTGATGTCCTTGACCCTTCTGGCTCCTATAGTCCTTCCTCCCTCTCTACTGAATGATTTATTGAGCTCAGCCTAATGTTTGGCTCTGGGTCTTTTATCTGTTTCCTTCAGTTAACAGATGAAATCTCTCTGATGAAAATTGGGATAATCACCAAACTGATCATAGGAGATGGCCAGTTTAGGCTATGTATACACTATTGCTAGGAGTCTTACCTGAGGTCATCTTTGCAGATCCTTGGGAATTTCCCTTGCATCAGGTTTCTACCTGACCCCAAAACACTCCCTCATTTCCAGTCCTCTCTTTCAGTAGTCTTCCATGTAGTTGTTAGTTTTCCTGTGTCCTGCCTGGCCCAAGGTCAGGACAAATCTCTCTCACCCATTTCTCCTGCAGCCGCTCAGACCCAAATAAACACACAGAGGTTTATATTATTTTTAAACTATGGCCATGGCAGGCTTCTCACTAACTAGCTCTTACATCTTAAATTAACCCATTTCTATAAATCTACACTTTGTCACATGACTTGTGGCTACCAGTACTTTTACATCTTGCTTCTCTTGGTGGTGGCTAGCAGTGTCAGCTTTGCCTCTCCTTTCTCCTTCCTCTCTGTCTAGTTGGAATGTCCTGCCTAACCTTATTCTGCCTTACCACTGGCCAAACAGCTTTATTTATCAACCAGTCAGAGCAACACATATCCACAGCATACAGAACATCACCCATCACTCCCCCTCTATCAACTCCCAAATGCGATACCTCAAATTCCCATCTCTATGGTCCCACAGTCTATTCAGGACATCTCTTCTATTTTCCCTTCCCAGGGAGATCCATGCATCCCCTCTTGGCCCTTCTTGTTACCTAGTCTTTCTGGGTCTGTGGGTTATAGTATGGTTATCTTTTAATTTACAACTAACATCCACTTATGAGTGAGTACATAGTGAGTGCATACCACGTTTGTCTTTTTGGTCTGAGCTACTTCAATCAGGATGACTTCTTCTGTAGGTCTATCTGGCAAACTTCATGATGTCATGAATTACAATGAGTAATAATCCACTGGGTAAAGGTATCATGTTTTCTTTATTTGTTATTTGGTTGAAGGGCATCTAGGTTGTTTGTAGGTCCTGGCTATTACAAATTAAGCTACTATGAACATAGTTAAGTAAGTGTCCTTGTGATATGATGGACCACTCTTTGGGTATATGCTCAAGTGTGGTATGGCTGGGTCTTGAGGTAGATTGATTCCCAATTTTCTGAAAAACCACCATATTGATGTCCAAAGTGGTTATACAATTTGGTACTCCCACCAGCAATGGACATGTGTTCCCCTTGCTCAAAATTCTCTCCAGCATAATCTATCATTTTTATTTTTGATCTTAGCCATTCTGACAGTTGTATGATAGAATCTCAGAGCTGCTTTGATTTGCATTTCCCTGATGATTAAGGACGTTGAACATTTAAGTGTTTCTCAGCCATTTGAAATTTTTCTGTTGAGAATTTTGTTTAGAGCTGTACTCTATTTTTAAATTGTATTATTTGGTTTTTTTGATGTCTAGTTTCTTGAGTTCTTTATGTACTTTGAAGATCACCCCTCTGTAGGGTGTGGGATTGGTGAAGATGTTTTTCCATTCTGTAGGCTTCTGTTTTGTTCTGTTGTCAGTGTTCTTTGCCTTACAAAAACTTTTCAGTTTCATGGGGTCCCATTTATTAATTGTTGTTCTTAGTGTGTGTGTTATGGGTGTTAGTGTGTGTGTGTTATGGTTCTATTCAGGAAGTTGTCTCCTGTGTCAATACATTCAAGGCTATTTCCCACATGTTACACCTTTTTAGTGAGATTGTTAACAAGGAAAATTATAACTATAACTATCTAATCTTCAACTCCCTCAGAAACCCAAGAAGGAAATATTAATTGAGTAAGCAGGAAGTGCAAGTCAGTGATTTCCAAAAAATGTGACCAATGACAGAAACAGCTGGCTGCCTGGACAGTGACCCAAGGTTCCTGTGCAATGTTGGGGCATACATCTTCAGCCTACAGGCCTAGCATGTCTGACAGCCTTATCTGTGAAGCAGAATTTTTTGAAGGGCTGTCCTACTTTGTCTTGGCAAAGTTTGACAGTCCTTTCTTTTGTGTCTTGCTTGTCTATTTTGGACAGAATACTCTCAGCAGTCAAGGCAAGGACATTTTCTTGCCCAGTGGCTAACTTTTGGCACAAAGAAAGTAAACTCCATAAGGCGTTTCTTCATTGTCCATCATCTTCTCTAAAGTAGATTGGTTGCTGCCAGGAGCATACATGTCTCATTGTCATGGAAAAAGAATCTATATTATTAAAACATCTTAAATGCCATTTTCTACAGATCTCATATGTATGTGAAGACTATCTAAAATGTATCTGTTTGACCTTGAAAACATACCTAACTTGACTACAAGTTCCATTGTAATAGGTGACTACTAACTTGCATATTTTTATATCCTAATTAATTGGTAATAATAACTTTCAAAGACTATCAATTTTCATTACATAGTTAAATGAGTTATAGGTACAATGCCTTGAACAAGTTTAGAAAAATAATGTGGTGATATTTTATTTGTGCACACCAATAAAGCTTATCTGGAGATCAGAGGAAAAAGCCAGCCACTATATTAAATACAGAGGTCAGGCAGTAGTAGCACATGCTTTTAATCCTAGCATTTGGGAGGTAGAGATCCATCTGGTTCTAGACCACACTGGGAACAAAGCTAGGCATGGTAGCACATGCCTTTAATCCTACCACTAGTTAGCCACAGAGGTCTGTAGGTCTGTACAGACAGATAGGAAGTGATAGAGCTGGGCAGAAAGAGGAAATGATGTAGCTGGGTGGAGAGAAGTAAGATGGCAGGGCACAGAAAGGTATATAGGCATGAGTTTACAGGAAGTAGCTCTCTCTGGAGGCTGAGGAGTTGGTAAGGTGAGGTTGGCTGTGGCTTGTTTTATTCCTCTGATTTCTTAGTTTTCACCCCAATATCTGACTCCAGGTATTTTATTAATACGACCATTTAGCAATTCATCTTACATGTACAGTATTTTCTAACATAAATAATTTTAAATTTGTATCAATATACGAAATTTGTATATCATATACAAAAATCCAATCCAATGTAAAATATTTAAAACTAGTAGTTGTTTTTATAAAAGTCGATTCAATAATCTACCTTTTATCTTGTATCTATATCCTCCCTTTTTCCTTTTCAGAGTAGATTGAATAATCTACCCTTTTATCCTATCATTTTTATATCTTTTTTCAGATTCAGTAATCTCCCTCTTATCCATATCCTCTTTTTTTCTTTTTCATTATCTCTTTTTTTAAACAACAACTCTGAATTTAATCTCCTTTGCTTAGTTTTTTTCCTGACCATTCTCAATTAACAACTTGTAACAAACCATACTAAACAATGACAATGATCCATAACCCATTGAAAAGCCAAAAAACACCCACCTCACCTCTTGGGAATGTGGGTGTTGTGTTCTTAAAATTACTTCCTGATGTCTAGAAGGAGTGAAGGCATCTTTAGGGGATCCTGAAAAAAAAAATTGGGTTAATTGTCATGTCGTGACTGGAGTAGTCTGTAAGGCTATATCATCTCAACTAGCCATTTCAATATTGTCCTGAGCTGTTTGTAGTCCAAAGCCAATCTCTAGGTGATGTTTCTCAGCTTAATGGCATTATTATAGTCCTGATGGATTCATCTTTATGGGATCACATCATCTTTTCAAAGATCGCTATTAAGCATGGTCATGGTTCACTGCAGATAATCTTTCCATTGAACTTTTTTTTTGGTTTGATATGTCCTTTTTCTTCAGATGTCTCATTTGTCCAGGTTTCTTCAGATTCCTTAGCCTACATTCTCCTGAAAAACAAAAACAAAACCCTTCCCCAACCCTAACTTTGGAGAGATTCCCTTTTGGCACATTGTATCTTTTATTAATCATATAAGTTAAATTAAAATGAATAGTCACACTGATTAATGAACTATCACCTCTTCTAATTAAGAAGTTGCTCTTGATCAAATAGAACCTTTATCAATTTTGATGGTATCCATGGCTTTTCCTCTCCTGTGGAAACAAAAGCAAAACCTCATCCCCAACATAATCCTGGTTTCAATTCTAAAGTCAGCATGTCTTTAAAGTATACAGGCTCATTTAATTCTGTAGTTTTTTTTTTATTATCCAATGTCTCTCCACAGCTATTGTTCATTTCTCACTAGCACTGAGAAAATTCAAAGTTAACAAAGCATTATTTAATCTATTTCTGGTTTTTTTTTTGTTAGCCCTTTCTGTTTATTTAGCATAAACTTTAGAGTTCAATTTGATCTTTCTATGACTGCTTAGCCTGTAGGATTGTGTGTTATACTGTAATATGGTTTATATTATAATAAGCAAAAAACTGTTTCATTTTACTAGAGACATATGCTGGAGCACTGTCAGTCTTAATTTGTATGGGTATTCCTATTATGGTCATAAATTCTAGAAAAAGTGTGATTACAGAATCAGCCTTTTCAGAACTCAGAGCAGTTTCTCATTGAAATCATGAACAGTTATCAATGGTGTGGTGTACATATTTCAATTTTTGAAATTCTACAAAATGAAACACATCCATCTGCTAGATTTCATTCCTCTGAATACCCTTTGGGTTACATCTTGCTGGTAGTGGGGTTTGATTGTATAAAGAACAAGTATGACATTTCCTTATAATTTCTTTGGTTTGTTTTCAGGTTACAGAAAAATCCTTTTAAACCCTTATTATTAACATGATTTTTTAAATGAAATTCTGAGGCCTCTAGCATATTTCCTATCAATAGTTGATCAATCTCATTATTACCTTGTGCTAGAAGTCTTGGCAGACCTGTCTAGAATTTAACATGAGTTATATATATATATAATAGATAATTCCTATTCCTGATTATATCTTGTAACTGAATAAATAACTAAGTTAATTCTGACTCATCAGGGATAAATTCAACAGTTTCAATGTGTAAGACCACACTTTCTGTGTAATGAGAGTCAGTAACTATGTTGAAAGTTTACAAAAAAAAATCCATTAATACCATCAGAATGGTATATAATTCCTATTTTGAACAGAATTGTAAAGAGTTTTAACCACTTTACTTAGATTTTTCTGATTTTGGTTTTTGGTTTGTATAAGCATAAAATGTAGGGGCTCCAGATACTGGTGTTTTGTAGTAGAATATTATTATAAGGTATGTTACTTTTGCTTATAGTGCATTTGTTTACCTTTGTGAAGATGTGCTCTATACCTGTGTAAAACACCTGATTTTTTAATAAAGAACTGGCCAATAGCAAGGCAGGAGAAAGGGTAGGTGAGACTGGCAGGCAGAGAGTATATATAGAAGGGGAAACCTGGAGGATATAGAGAACTAGGAGCCAGAGAAGGAGGATTTCAGTGGCCCTGCCACCCAGCTACACAACAAGCCACTGAGGAGTAAAAGTAAGATTTACAGACATAAGAGAATGGGAAAATCCTAGAGGTAAAAGATAGATGGGATAAGTTAAGTTAAGGGAACCTGGCAAGAAACTAAGCCAAACTAAGGCAAGGCATTGTAATTCTTTGGAAGCTGGGAGGCAGCCCCCAAGAGAGCCAAAAAAATAAATAACAATGTTTCCCATACAATTCGAGGCAGGATCTAGTTAGTTCTCTTTATAAGTTGAATTCTATTGCTTTGGGGATATTTGTCATTAATCTCTCCAAAAAAATTACTGCAAGCTCTTTGCCAAGGTTCACTTTCTGCCCATAATATGTCAATTTCATCATTCTTTAAATGTATTACAATTTCTGCTGGGTCTATTCCTACTAATTGAAAAGTCTCAGTTTTCCTTTTAAAATCAAGTCAGAGATCATTTCCACATAATTTTTTAATTTTTTACTCTGTTTATTTGGTAGAAATATCCATTCCAATATAATATCTTTCCTCTGCATTAACATTCATGCAGAAGAATGCTTAGAGGGTAAAATAACCAAATGCAATCAAGCTTTGGATCCAAACAATCCACATGCGCATCTTGTATTTTCTTTTCCACCAAAGCCAATTCTCTCTCAGCTTCAGCTGATAATTCTCTTTAAGTCCTTGTCACCCTGTAAGGTTTTTGAACAAATTACTCAGTTCCTCATTCTTTATCCCAATAGTGATTCATAGATTTGGAAATGTCTTTTAATAATCTTTGAAAGTCATTAGGAGTCCTAATTAATCTCTCCTAATTTGCAGCTTTTGGGGTCTATTTTTTTTGGAGACCTATTTTATATCCAAAATAATTAATAGAATCTCCTCTTTGTAACTTTTCAGGAGCAATTTGTAATCCCCAACAAGGCAAAATTTTCTTTACTTCTTCAAACATTCTTTCTACATTTGTATCTACATTTGAATCAGCTAGTAAAATATCGTCCATGTAATGGTAAACTATAGATTGAGGAAATTGTTTATGTATTACTTCCAATGGCTGTCATACAAAATATTGGCACAAGTTTGGAATATTTAACATTCTCTGTGGGAGAACCTTCCATTGATATCTCTTAACAGGCTGAGAATTATTATAAGTAGGCACTGTGAAGGCAAATTTTTCCTTGTCTTTATCTTGTAAGGGTGTTGAGAAGAGATAGTCTTTTAAATGGATAACCATAAGAGGCCATCCTTTAGGTAACAGAGTAGGCAAAGGAATTCCAGATTGTATAAAGCCCATTGGCTGAATACCTTGTTAACAGCTATTAGACCTGTTACCATTCTCCACCTACTAGATTTCTTTTTAATACCAAATACAGAATTCCAAGGGTTGATTCTTCAATAGACTGAGCATTTAACTGCTCTTGTACCAGCTATTCTAAGGACTGTAGTTTCTCTGTTGTTAAAGGCTATTGATGAACCCATACAGGCTTCTCTGATAACCATTTTAAAGGTAGGACTATTGGTGTCTGAAAGATTAGTAGCCGTTATGCCCCATTCTTGTACAATCTGGATGGCTGGTGGCTGATCTTTATACCTTCTGATATTTTCCCCAGAAACATGTGTTAGTTTATAGTTTGTTTCTGAGATTGGAGGAATGTTAATCTGGGTATTCCATTGCTGTAACAAATTATGTCCCCATAAATTACTAGCTATATTAGCCACATATGGCTTTAATTTTCCTCTCTGTCCTTCTGGCCCTATACATTCGACCAATCTCACACTCTGTTTAACTTGGGATAATGTTCCAATCCCTAAAAGTTCAACATTTATGTCCTGAAGAGGCCAATTTGGATGCCAAGAGTCTGGTGAAATTATTGTTACATCCACACCATTGTCTACAAGACCTTCAATGAAAATGTCATTTATTCATATGTTTAGGGTTGGTCTTTGTTCATTCATAGAAGGTTGCCAAAAATTTTGTTTTATGGTTTCTCCCAAATTTTTTGTTCTCTCTTCTATAACTGTTCTACTACCCTGAGCAGTATGGTTTTTTTTTGTTTTGTTTTTTTTTTACAATAGGCTTATTTAATTGGTTATTTAATTGCTCTGAGAAGGAGTTTCTTCCATGGTGACAGGAAAGGACTGAACTGAATTTGACATGGGGGCCTATAAGAGACCTCTCAGGGAGTTTCCTGATGGCAAAGGAAAAGGATTACTTTGTCCCTTGTTGATCTACATTTGTCAGTCCAATGTCTGTCTTTGCCACATCTTCTGTATAATACAGAAAGAAGGAGCATTCTGTTGGGATTATTCTTAGCAAAAACATTGTTTCTAGGAATTCCCTGTTTACAGTTCCTTTTTGGGTGACCTTGTTTACCATAATTGAAACATTTGACATTACTATTTTTCTTCAATCTTCTGGAAATCACCTTTCTTATCCAAGCATCATCATGATCATGAGAATCAATAATTATTGTATCTTGGATCCATTCCTCCAAGAGTGCTGATCTTGCCTTTAGTGGACTAATTACCCTTTTGTATTGTGCATTAACATTTTAAAAAGCCAGAGATTCAACTATTATCTGTCTAGCTTCTGAATTTTGTATCATTCTATTTACTGCTGAAGTCAATCTTTGTAAGAAATCAGTGAAGGTTTCTTTTGGCCCTGTATAACTTTAGTAAATGATTCAGTTTTCTTTTCTACTTCTTCAATTCTATCCCAAGCATTCAAGGCTACCATGCAGCATAAAGCTAGGGTGTGGTCATAATATTAAGATTGTCTACGTATATCAGCAAAATTGTGTTCTTCAAGAAGTTGATTTTCCATACTGCTGGCCCTACTTCATCGTTGGATGGTCTTACCCTCATCTTTCCACCAGATCCTCCATTGTAAATGGGGACCAGCCTCTAAGACTGCTGTAACCAAATCTCTCCGTTCTTGAAGGATTATTATATTATAAGTTGACTATGAGTTTAACATCTGCTTCATGAAAGATGAGTGGATGCCATAAGAGACTATTGCTTCTTTGAATCTCCTCAAATCTAACATTTACACAGGAGTCCAATAAGCTCTTACACAGCCTTGGGATCTATCATTTGGCATTTTCTGTAAGGTTATTGGGTAAATTTAAGTTGGCTGTTTGAAAGCCTTAGGTTGTTTCTCTGTAACCTTATAATACAATGTTGAGATCGGCTCTCTTTTAAATTCTTTTCTCTGGGTCTGAATATCTCTATGATCTGTTTTAACAAGTTTTTCTAAGACTTATATCTTGGCACTCATATCAACCAACTTGGCACTCATATAAACCAACTTTTTTAGGGATAATATAAGAATGATCAATCCAATAATGTTTATACTTGGCATTATGTCAATCCCATCTAAATTAATTATCCTCTCATTTAATTATTCCATGTTCATGCCATCAATTGTATTATCAAAGAGAGACATAACTCCTTCCATTGTAAAAATGCTTTTCAATTTTAATGTGGGGGGAAAACTTTCTTTTAATTAATTCCTCCCTTTAAGAAATCCCAATTGACTCACCAAATCTGCTGACAATAATGATTTAGATGATGGTGGGGCAGCAGCCTGAGGAGGGACTCAGAGAAAGTCAAAGAGAAGAAACTAGAGAGCCATCTGTCTTCCCAAGGGAATGCATTGAAAGCACCTAACTCCTGTGGTTTTTGGAGCACCAAAACATATGGAGTTTGCTGCATAGAAGCTGCAACAAAAACTTAGCCAGTTGGGTAGGGACTATCACCCAAGATGAAGTGGAGATTCTGGTCTTGTGTAGCTCTGGCCTGAGCTTGTAGTTTTTTTCATGAACTTGTGCCCCAGAAGCTGGGCACCAGATGTTGTTCAAATTTCTAAAGGTCTTTATAGCTAGAGTTTTCCTGCCTGGCCCACAGTCAGAACAAATCTCTGTCACCCGCCAGTCCCACAGCTGTGTTTACCCAACCAAGTAAACACAGAGACTTATATTGCTTACAAACTGTATGGCCTAGGCAGGCCTCTTGCTAACTGTTCTTATATCTTAAATTAATCCATTTTTATAAATTTATACCTTGTCATGTGGCTCGTGGCTTACCGGCATCTTCACATGCTGCTTGTCATGGCGCGGCTGGCAGTGTTTCTCTCCACCTTTCACTTCCCAGAATTTTCCTCTCTCCTTATCCCACCTATACTTCCTGCCTGGCCACTGGCCAATCAGTGTTTTATTTATTAACATATTTGCCATACAGAACATCTCACAGCAGGTCTTATTATAAAAAACCTGGAGCCAGATATTGGTATAAACGCTGAAAGATTAGAGAGACGAGGGAACAAGCCACTGCCACATCTTATCTCTAGAATTCTTCATCCTAAAAATGCTTCAGTTTCTATCTCCTCATGGCTTATATACCTTTCCCCACCAAGCCATATCACTTTGTTCTTAGTACTGTGATTAAAGGCATGTGACTTTACAGGCAAATGCATGGGGTTAAAGGTGTGTGCCACCATTGCATGGCTCGGTTCCTCTCCTAGACTGAGTCAATCTCATGTAGTCTAGGGTGCCTTTAAACTTACAGAGGTCCAGAAGGACCTCTGCCTCCTGAGTTCCTGGCCTATGTTTAATCTAGTGGCTTGTTTTGTCCCCTGATCTTCAGCTAAATTTTATTAGGGTACACAATATATCACCACAGCCACAGTCTGGGGATGATGGGCTGTCTTGAAGGGGTTTAGTGAATAGTGGGTGGTGTCTGCTTTCTTGGAGCTGTGACTTATTATGGTTTGTCAAAAAGTTAATAAAGACAGGGTCAGGGATGAGGTTGATTAATCTATAGCTCATCTTCCATTTCTAAAGATTGTAGGTATGATGTGCATTAGTTATTTTCCACAATATAAATTATCTGGCAGCACTTTCTATTAACAACCATTACTGTAAACATCTTCATGTGTAAAGTTAAGCATATAAGGCAGTTTATAATCTACACAATGATTCATTCCTATGAGTTCATGGTCAGTAACAATGTTATACTTCAGAACAGATAGGAAAACACATTTCTGAAATGTATTCTGCACCTACTGAATCATACCCTGGGGAAATTTTATCCAGATATTAAAGTTTTCTCAAGGCCCTACATCAGTTCTGACCTGCTCTGGAGTTTGAGAACTGTTATGGAATTTAATAGAATTTAATAGAAGGAGCATTTGTAAAATCCTCAGAACCAGACTTGGCAACTCAGTTATTCTTCTAAAATTCCCCTCTAGGAAATAAAAGAACAACACCGCAGGAATAATTTTCATCAGTGCTTTAATATCTATGGCTGCCAGAACCTAAGAAACAGGGATGACTTCCAACTCGAACGATATATATATATATATATATATATATATATATATATATATATATATATATATTTTCTACAGATCAGAATAAGACTCCAAGATTGATTTTCTCCAAGCATGATTTTTAAAACATACAAATTTATAGGGTAAGAACAGACTATGGAAAAGGATAAAAGAGAATTGTGGAGAATAAACATTAGTTGTCTTTAGAATTGATGGTAATATTGTAAAACTGGACACATAAATGGAAGTATATATAATCTTTCAAACATACTATAAAACGTTAAATTATTCTCTTTGAGATGAAAACTATTATCTCATTAATATCACAGTAAAATATTATGATGCTTCCTACATAAAAAATAAAATGGTTGCCGGGCGGTGGTGGCGCATGCCTTTAATCCCAGCACTCGGGAGGCAGAGGCAGGCGGATCTCTATGAGTTCGAGGCCAGCCTGGGCTACCAAGTGAGTTCCAGGAAAGGCGCAAAGCTACACAGAGAAACCCTGTCTCAAAAAAAATAAAATAAAATAAAATGGTAAAATGCCCTATTTTATGTCTTGAGTGTTCACTTGATTTAATAATTTAAAATTATTCATACTGTGGTATATATCAACACCTCATTTTGTGACTTAAAATTCTCAGTGTATGAGTACACATTTCACTTACATATTCTTCAATCAGTGTTAATTTGTCACAGTTTTAGGCTACTATGATTCATTGTTCTAGAATATTTGTTTACTTGAATTTTCTTTAATATGTATTTTCATTTATACAGGCTGTCTACAGAGCAGGATAGGTCACATGAACAATTCTTTGAGGAGCAACCACAATGGTTTCCAGCATTTCGATTGTAGTCTACATTCTCACAGAACGAGTGAAAATTCATTCAGAACAAGTCTGGCACTGTCATCTATTTGTCATCTATCTATCTATCCATCTATCATCTATCTATGTATATATCTATCTTCGATAATCTATTATCTATCATCATCTATCTATCTATCTATCTATCTATCTATCTATCTATGTATCATCTATCATTGATCTATTATCTATCCACATAAATTATCTCATCTTACATTTTCTTTCCATATATTCTTCCACTCTGCTTATCTTCCTCTCTTCCTTCATTCCTTTCTCACTATCTTCCCTTTTATGTTTGTCTTTCTCCCTGTCTTTCCCTATCTTTCAATCATGTCAAGCACGCTGTAGTTGCAATAGACCCACATTCATGGTGCCGATCTTGCAGGCCTTGAAATGTACTGAAACAGCATGCATAGATCTCTCTATCCTGAGATTCCATTTCTACTGGATATTCTGAGATTTCCTCTAATGCTAGGCACAATTGAAAATATTATGGTAATTTGCTTCTCAGTTGTCTTATAATTGACGAAGTAGTGGATGTTGATGAATGAAGTTCTTTTTTCAAAACTAATTATTTGATACCTCAAACTTCAGAATATTCTTGAAATTCCAATTTATATGCTTTCTACATTAAATATCTAGTCTGTATTTTTAAATGAGATAATGCAACAATGAAAACTCAATGGAAGCAATATTTTTTCAGTATTCCTTCTATTCTTTACTTAGTACATTGTTTTTGGTATATATAACACCAACATTATTGCTTTAAGACTATGGTGATCTCATGAAAATGGTGGATTCTCATCAGAGACAATAGGAAATGTTGAGCTGTTGAAGCTGTTGGGAGTCTGCAGCCCTAGGCCACCCTGTCAATATCAGACTTTATAAGGTCTTCTCATTAAATTGCATGTTTACATTAACACATTGGTTTCAGGACCATCCTAGTACAAACTTGAGGAAGATACCTAAGGTCTATATACTTCAAACTACACAAATGATCCCTGAAAGTGCAGTCATAATGTCTAAGATAGTCTGAGTTATCACATCATAAAGTTGCTCCTACCACAACTACAATACTCACTTGTCAAAACCTTAATTTTAACACATGAAAATCATTCTAATGTTAGACAAATCTCAACACATTTAACAATCCCCTTGCCCATACTGATGAAGGCCTCAGGATGTATGTTATTCCCTCTCAAACAATATTATAGTTCGTATTATTGCCCATGTGTCTTATGATAAAAAAAACCATTGTGATGGCATAATTTCTAGAAATTTAACTTCTTACAGAAAAAGAGATGGTCTCAAGTCCATGCCTACATATAGTGATTAAGAATTTTCATTCCTTGAAAATTTGAACCATATCTCACTTCTTAAGTACCATGTGGCCTGATCTGTTATTTCAATATTTGCTTGGGTTGTATCTAAATACAAAATTATTGTCCTAACAAATTTAAAGTGACATTATTTAATGGGAACTATTCCTTGTTCTCCCACTCTGTTCCTGATCCAGCTGGGACCTCCCATTCGCCTAAGCTCTCTTTCCCCCAACTCTTGCCCTCCATTACTCCCCCTCACCCTCAGTTTGCTCATGTAGATCTCATCCATTTCTCTGTCACTGGGTGATCCCTGTGTTTTTCTTAGGGTCCTCTTTATTAGGTAGCCTCCCTGGAGTTGTGAGTTAGAGTCTGGTTATCCTCTCCTTTACATCTAGTATCCACTTATGAGTGAGTACATAACTTGTTTGTCTTTCTGAGTCTGGGTTACCTCACTCAGGATGGTATTTTCTAGTTTCATCCATTTGCCTGCAAACCTCATGCTGTCATTGTTTTTCTCTGCTGAGTAGTACTCCATTGTGTATATGTACCACATTTCCTTTAATCATTCTTCAGTTGAAGGGCATCTAGGTTGTTTCCAGGTTCTGACTATTGCAAATAATGCTGATATGAACATAGTTGAGCATGTGTCCTTGTGGTATGATTGAGCATTCCTTGGGTATATGCCCAAGAGTGGTATAGCTAGGTCTTGAGGGAGGTTGATTCCCAATTTTTTAAGAAAGCGCCATATTGATTTCCAAAGTGGTTGTACAAGCTTGCCTTTCCACCAACAGTGTAGTAGTGTTCCCCTTGCTCCACATTCTCTCCAACACAAGCTGTCTTTAATGTTTTTGATCTTAGCCATTCTGACAGGTGTAAGATGGTATCTCAGAGTCATTTTGATTTGCATTTCCTAATGATTAAGGATGTTGAACAATTCCTTAAATGTCTTTCAGCCATTTGAGCTTCTTCTATTGAGAATTCTCTGTTTAGCTCTATAACCCATTTTTATAATTGGACTGTTGTGTATTTTGATGTCTAATTTCTTGAGTTCTTTATATATTCTGGATATCATCCCTCTGTCAGATGTGGGGTTAGTGAAGATCTTTTCCTGTTCTGTGGCTGTCATTTTGTCTTATTGAACATGTCCTTTGCCCTACAAAAGCTGCTCAGCTTCAAGAGGTCCCATTTATTAATTGTTTCTCTAAATGTCTGTGCTACTGGTGTTATATTTAGGAAATGATCTCTGGTACCAGTGCATTCAAGACTACTTCCTATTTCCTCTTCTATCAGGTTCAAAGTAACTGGATTTATGTTGAGGTCTTTGATCCACTTGGACTTAAGTTTTGTGCACGGTGACAGATATGGATGTATTTGCACTCCTACATGTTGACATCCAGTTATGCTGGCACCATTTGTTGAAGATGCTTTCTTTTTTCCATTGTGCAGTTTTGGCTCCTTTGTCAAAAATCATATGTTCATAGATGTGAGGATTAATATCAGGGTCTTCAGTTCGGTTCCATTGGTCCACATGTCGGTTTTTATGCCGGTACCAAGCTGTTTTTATTACTGTAGCTCTATAGTGGAGCTTGAAGTCAGGGATTGTGATGTCTCCAGAGGTTGTATTATTGTACAGGATTCTTTTGGCTATCCTGGGTTTTTTGCTTTTCCATATGAAGTTCAGTTTTGTTCTTTACAGGTCTGTGAAGAATTGTGTTGGGATTTTGATGGGGATTGCATTGAATCTGTAGATTGCTTTTGGTAAGATTGCCATTTTTACTATGTTAATCCTACCTATCCCTTAGCATGGGAGATCTTTCCATTTTCTAACATCTTCAATTTTTTTCTTCAAAGGGAGGTCCCAGCTGGATGAGGAACAGAGTAGGAGAACAAGGAAAGAGATACCATGGTAAATGAAGACCCCAATGGGAGTAGGAAGAAGCAGAGTGCTAGAGAGGTCCCCAGAAATCCACAAAGTTACCTCCACTATAGACTACTGGCAATGGTCAAGAGATTGCCTGAGCTGACCTACTCTGGTGATTGGATGGCTGAACACCCTAACTGTCATGATAGAACTCTCATCCAGCAACTGACAGAAGCAGATGCAGAGATCCACAGCCAAGCCCCAGGTGAGAGTCCAATCGGTGAGAGAAAGAGGAGGGATTATATGAGCAAGAGATATGGAGACCATGATTGGAAAAGCACAGGGACAAATAGCCAAACTAGTGGAAACACATGAACTGTGAACCAATAGCTGAGGAACCCCCCATGGAGTTGGACCAGGCCCTCTGGATAAGTGAGACAGTTGATTAGCTTGAACTCTTTAGGAGGCCCCCCGGCAGTGGGACCAGGACCTGTCCTTAGTGCATGGGCTGGCTATTTGGAACCTAGGGCCTATGCTGAGACACTTTGCTCAGCCTTGGTGCAGGGAGGAGGGGATTGGACCGGCCTCAACTGAATCTACCAGGCTGGGCTGACTCCTGAAGGGAGACCTTGCCTTGGAGGTGGTGGAAATAGGAGGAGGATTGTGGCGAAGGCTGGGGGTAGGAGGAGGGAAGACAGGTTAATCCGTGACTGATAGGAAAAATTAAATTAATTATAAAATAAAAGTATTTAATAAAAAATAAAATGACACTCTTCTCTACCCATAAAAAAAGTAACTGGGACTATTGGGGTCCAGTCCCTCAGTAGTCCTCTCCCAGGGTTTATGGAAGAATCTACAACTAGCTGATAATCTAATCTTAGATGATAAGAAATGAATCTACATACACGAAATTCTTTAGTCTATTCACTTTATTCTTTTGAATCAGTTCTCTCTCTACACAGCCTCTATTTTGCTCTCTTATTAAGCTCCTTCCTCACGTGATTTCTCTCTACATTTATCTGCTATACTCTCTGAGTTCTATCTTAATTCTTTCATCTATTTCTGCCCCATCTAAATTCATCCATCTAGTTTTTTCTCATCTTAGCTCCTCCTCTCCCATCACCTTTTCTCTCATCCTGTTCTACCTCATCTTGTTCTTCCCCACCTGGCTCTTCCTCATCTTCCATCTCATTCTTCTGGTTCTTTCTTCTAGTCTTTCAATCTAGTTCTCCTCCAATCTAGTTCCCTCTTCTTCCTGTAATCTCATTCCCCACAAGTCTCTGAGGTTTACAGTTATATACCCATGCAATAGCAATGCTCTGGGTAACACAAGGTCACCAGACTTGAATTTACTCAGAGTCAAAAGGGGGGACAATAAGATTCATACAAAAGACCAGTAATTGTCAGCTGTCATCTGCAACCCAAAAGGGAAGTGACTAATGGGGAAATGAATCACCTAAGGACTAAATTTGGTTGACATTTAAACAAAGGGGATTTATGTGCTCAAACTATATTCTTAGAAGTGTTTAGTTGAAATGTTAAGAACTTATAGAACCTATAAGTCACTGGGTCATTGGTGAAAATAAACCTGTCTTCTTTTTTCCTGTCTGTCCAAGCTATCTGCCGTTTTCTGGCAGGTCGAGGAAAGTGTGCTTGGCAGCTAGACAGCTTGGCTAGGTAGGCAACTTCCATCACAGCTAGATGCACCCAGTAATTGTTAAAAGGAGATCTAAAACTAGAGATAGATTTGGAAAAGGAGAAAGTTAAACTTAATTAGCATGTCTGCCTGGCCTAGGCAATTGTCATTATAGATCTTTGCCTTCTCTACAGATGGTCTGTTGTTTAGAAAGACTGGGAAGTTTCTCAGATAAGATACTTTTGTTTATCCAGGAGGATGGTTCTGGCAGGATGTAGCTAATGACAGTAATTACAGGGACGCTTGAAACTGGGGTGCTGGCTGTGTACTGCTATTAGCACAGAAAGTTATCTAAATATTCCTTTAGTAGAGGGGAAATGGTACCCAATAAATGATCAACACACTGTTCTTAGAAAAGGAATTGAATGAAAAAGCTATGATAGCACATAAGAAATTTCATTGAAGAAATGGCTAATATTCAAGAGATAATATTACCAAGACTCCTTAAGCTTCAGCTTGATTTCTGGAAGGTCCTTGGGTTCTTCCAGGTATTAGCTTATCATAATCAGCTGAAGTCCTACTTCATATTATTGCAGCTTGCAGCATTTATTCACATCATCATATTTATCAGGATTTTGATCATTATTACCAATATTTAACTAAATTGGTAACCCATATTCTAGAATTTACTTTCCAAACGTCCTACATATAATTTATATCAGAATTTATAGTAACCTCATGAAGTAAAACGTACAGGTTCATTGTATAACTGGAAACACCACACATTTTTCATCAGTATTTACCAGGCTACCTGGATACTCTCTGAGTCAAATTTTCAACAGAAATTGTGAATATCGTATACTTTCTCTTGTATCTCTTTCTCTGGCACATGAAGGATATATAAAGTACATGAAGCAGAAACTTTTAACTTAGGATGATAACAATGGAGGAGAATGGTCTGGATTTGGCTTTGATGCCATCCATCAAATCTCTATTGCAGAAAATCCTCTCATAATAATCAAACTAAGACCATTTTAATTGTGTTGTTTCTTTACAGAACTCTAAAATTTTTAAGACTTATCCAATGGAATTCTGCCTAGATTGAGATAATTCCCCCAACTTTGGAACACTGGTGTTGACTCACCTGACAAGACCAATGTAAAATTACTCTGGCAATTTCAGCATTTTGTCAAAAAGGCCTTCCAGATCTTTATTAAGTTCCCAGAAGAAACAACATGCCTTTCTTGTCTTTTTTTAAAAAAACAATTTCTTCTCTCATATGATACATCCTAATCACAGTTTCTCCTCCCTCCACTCTTCCTCACTCCCTCCACCTTCCCTCTCTGATCAGGAATTTTTGCTTCTGTTTTTATAACAAGTAATCATTGTAAACATAATAGTCTGTATTGTGGTGTGTAGCACAGCTGAGTCCTAAAATATGACTGGAGTGACACAGGAGCAAAGAAATATCAGAAACTGAAATAACAACAAACACACCTACAGAAAATTTGCAATGGGGTAAGCTGTGCTCACTCTGATGAAAGGCAGCTACTATGCACACCAGAAGTTCAGCATATTTATTATGTACAACACAAGGGACAAGAGGTTAGCTAGTTATGGTAGGAGGTTTCTTTAGTGAGCATGCACAGACTGTAAATATCAAGGAATAGGGAGATGTGGTTGATAGTTCTGGCATACACACAGGTTTTAGATAAAGGTTAGCCCTTCATCAGCATGCCTACTTAGAACAGAGGAAGGCTTGTCATATGTATTCTGCACAGATGGAAATATTTACCATTTCTGTGGGGACCTTGACATGTTCATGCCCTTGTCAACAACACAAATTCAGTTAGGACTTCATCCATTCTCCAGGGTACTGGTAAGTTTATTCTAATGAGTGTGATCTGAGTAGGCTTAGACCTACAGGTATTGGTTCTGTGCTTCTTATTTATATAAAGTAATTTAAAAAGATGTTTTATCTATTGATTTTTTTTATATGCTGTCAAGCACCAAGTACAGCACCATCCTCATGGGCAGTACTCTGACAATATTTACTAGTTATAACCATGGGAATAATGCAAACAGATGAACACAAAGCATGGAGAAACCATTTTCTTGACAAGACCCAGGTACAAAAGCAGGATAGTATGTCTTCCCCAACAAGATAATGGTTCCTACCTTAAGGGGTCTTGCTCTTTATGAGTGCTAATTGCCACTTCCCCTTAGAGCCCTAATGGCTTCTCTGAATGCAGACATAGAGAATCCATTGGCACTGTAGATTGATTCTTTGTGTAATAGACAGAGGTCCTTCCTTTGTTACAGGGCTCTGTAAACCTGACTCAAATTCCCCAATTTGGCAATTAAACAAAAAAGATGGAAGCTGCAGTGTGAAAATATAAACAAGTAATTCCTTGATAGAAGAGTATACAGCTCTGTGATAATAGAATCCAACTATTCTAAAAGAAAAAAGAGGAGGTAAATGTGAAAAACACAAAATAGCAAGTGGAGAAAGAAGGCAAATTCATGAACTTGTACCTTAAATGCCATGTGTTCTCCAGGAGTGGGATTCAAACCTTCCTCACTGAGCTGAGATTAAATAAAACATGGCTCTTGACCTTGTAGTCTTCTTGACACATCAGCAAAATGAATATTCCTTGCCAACAATCATTATTCAAAGTATAACTTATGTTCCCCCTGCTTCTATCCTCAGATTTGGGATAAAACCCACCACATATACCCTGGAATATTAGCTATCTCCTAAGGATTCTTCACTCACATGATTATTGGGAGCTTGGCTCTGTAGTACAGCTTCCTGTAAATTATTTTTTAAATATTTATTTTTCTTTTATTCTTCTCTCATATAATATATCCTAACTGCAATTTCCCCTCCATCTATCCTCCTCAGTCCTCTACTTCACCTTCCTTCTCCCACAGATCTGTTCCTCCTGTTTACTTTCAAAAAAGAGCAGGCCTCCGATGCATATAAACCAAGCATGGCATAATAAGTTACAATAAGACTAGGCATTGCTCTTGGAACTCTTTTCTTCTGGTAAATTCTTTAATAAAGTTTTTTAATTCTTCAATCATTTTTTCTCATATGGCAACTAGAACCTGTAAATAGTGGTAGAAAGATGGCTCACCCTGTCCTCTTTGTGTCTGAAACACCACCAGATTATATTACCTACAATACCATTGAGACGCCAGACCAGAGAGTTCACAAGAAATGGGTAAGTGACTTGAATGTAAAAGCCTATTTTTTCTGAGGCTCTGAGGCTAGAACCAGCTTGGCACAACTCTTTAACATCAGGTAGGCCTATCAAATTCTATTAACAAAATTACCTTTTAGAGACATTCATGAATAAAGAACTGAGGTTGCTGAGTAGGAGGGAAAAACAGGAACTCCTCTCGCCTCTTCAACTAGATGTCTTTTACATAAAGCTCACTCACCACCTATGTGGCAAAACATAAAAGACTGAGTTCACACTTTAGTCTGAATTGATTTGCTGATCTCTAAAGGCATCTGCTCTTTATTTTGGTCTCCTCAAAATGTAGAGACCCATTCTTCAAACTCTGACACATATAACTAAGACCATCCTTTGGCAGGATATGTTTTTTTGTAGAGACAAAATTGTCAGAACACCCGAGTGACCTTGTCTCAGACAATTACAGTGAACCCTAGCTTGGAAAGATCTACAATGACCAATGATTCTGTACATTAGGTGAGGTACTCTATGAGCCCTAAAAGATAAATATAATCAGCATGAAAGAGTAGTCATCAGATAAAGAATAAAACAATTTACACTTCCCAAGTCACATCTACCCAAAGCCCCTCTGATAAACATACAGAGTACTTATATCCTCCTTCTCTCTCATGTCTCTATCTTTCTTACACTCTTTTACTTCCATATCTCCTACACTGAAATGGCAATTATCTGTCAAAAACCAAGCAGAGAAAAATTACAAAGCAGAGATATGCTCCCAATATATTATTTGCTCATGAATAAGCCACAAGAACATTCTTCACATCTTAAAAATGTGATGAGGCTTAATGGGTACCTCACTGCCTTGAATGCATTACTGCTATTCTGAATCCCTGGTCAAAGTAGGCACCTCACCTGGAAGGTCAAAGAAGCTGTACCCTGGCACAAAGTAAGATGCTCAGGAACCAAAATATCATCATCCTTATTGTGGAATGCAAGGACCTAGGCTGTAGGGCACTAGGCAATGAGGATGTCCATATAAAATTTGTCTTTCAAATATACTGTGTTCATTCACACAAACATTCCTCATAAGATCATGCTAATCTAAAAGTTAAACAGACATCTCACCAATCAGGGAACAGTTGTCATGCAGAAATGCTGCTGTTGTTTTTCACTAGGGAATCTCCTACAGTGATGACACCTTGCAAGCTTTCAGGTTTGACCACCTCTACTGTGAAGTCTTTCAACTATGGCAAGTTGGGAGGAAGGAGGTCCATGAGATCTTGTGAGCTTAGGTGAATATGACAGGCAGGCCTTTGTCAGCTCATTAATAGTGCAAAAAATTCAATTGTCAGGGTCATGCACAAAGTCTCAAGTCCTCTTGCAAATGGTTCTCAACACAAAGGCTAGAGAATCAATGTCTTGGGAGCACAGCACTGTGACTCTACAGAGCACTCCCATAGTTCCATTTTTTTAATCATTTAATGAGGCAGTAGCTTTGCACTACCAGAACTCACAGATTGGGGCTGGTTTTCTAGCACATCATTATCCATGGACTTAGTTCATTAGCATATCATAAATATGTCCTGGGCTAGGCTCATATAAGAACTGCCTGTTGGCCTGTTTGGAGCTTGCTTATGATGCCTACCTTTTACCAGATCTGCCTGGTGCAGACTTCTATCTCACATGCACTACAATATTTCTACTCACACAAATGGTTTCTAAATAAAACAACATGGTTTTTAAATTATGTTCCTTAAATTATGGAACCAAAATGCCTAGATTTACATTAGAGCTATTTTTATTTCTTACTAGATACAATAGTCATACTATTCCATCATTTCTTCACTCAATGTTTTATACACAGACAAAAACTAGGGGACTAACAACACTGGAAAACATCATTTCTTACCTCTAGATTGCCCCATAATTTATAAAAAACACTGCATACCACATTAAGCTCTGAGCACTCAATGGCAATTGCAGCCCAGGGTTCCAAATGTCACCACAATTCTCCTCTAAAACAACATAGTCAGGTCTGTTATATCAACACCCCATTTTCTGACTACCAATTTCTCTTTACTTTGGCTTCTGTCACTATGCTAGACATCATGAGCTAAAAAAAAGTTGGGTGATGAAAGGGTTTATTTCACAGTATACAGTCCATCATTTAGGGAAGCCAACCATGGAATTTAAAGTATGATTTTGATGGAGAGAAGGTCATGTTAAGCCACCTTAATTGTCCAGCCTAGGATCACCTGTGTAGAGATGGTATCACTACCAGTGGGATGGGAACCTCTATGTCAGTTACCAGAAATAAAAATGAACCAAAAAATGCTCACAGGCCAATCTGTTGGAAGCTATTTCTCAAAAGATGTTCCCTTCCCCTTGTATGTCTACTTGACAACTAGATTAGCCATCACAGCTAGTTTGGCAGACACAATTCTGTTAGCCTGTATCATGGAAAGTTTATCCGTTGTCCTTCAAATCTGTCAGATAATTTTCTGGTTCTGGAATGACATCCATGATCTCTTAGAATTTGAAGCACATTGCTCTAAGTCCTTCTGTCTTAGAAAGTTATGATAAAGAAGTCACCTGAAATTCTGTTGGGTGTGTCATTATTTGTGATTTGTGGATTTTCTCTGGTAGCTTTCAATGCCTTTTCTTTATTCTTTATATTTATTGTTTTAACTATAATATGATGAGTAGAGTTCCTTTTCTGGTGCTATTTGGTGTTCTGTGTACTTCTGGTATCTTTATAGGTTTGTCCTGAGATTGGGAAGTTTGGGAACTTTTTCTTCTATAATCTTGGTGAATATCTGGTGTATGCCATTCATCTGAGATTCTTCTCCTTCTATGCAATTAATTCATATATGTTGTCTTTTCATAATCTCCAAAGTTCTAAATATTCCTTTTTGTGGTTTATGGGCTTTTTTATTGACAATCTAATTTCTCTAATTTGTACCCAAGTTCACTTTTTTTGTCTGCTATTGATCCATTTACTTCTGTTTTATTTTGTATTTTTAAGGCTATTATGGATGGTGTTTTCCCATGATTTCTTTCACAGTCCATTTGTCATTTGTATATGTGAAGGCTACTAATTTTTGTGAGTTAATTTTGTACCCTGCTACTGTGCTGAAAGTGATTATCAACTGTATAAGTTTCCAGGTGGAATTTTTAGATACTTATGTATATTGTCATATCATCTGCAAATGTAGACACTGTGACTTCTTACCTTCAAATTTGTATCTCCTTGATATCTTTCAGATCTTCTTTTCCTAAAAGATCTTTTCTAGCTAAAACTTCAAGTACTATATTAAATATGCATGAAGAAAGTGTACAATGCTCTCTTTTTCTTTTTTTAGTTGGATCATTTTGAGTTTCTCTCAATTTAAATTGATATTGGCTTTGGGCTTGTTGTAAACTGAATTTATTATGTTGAGGTATGTCCCTTGTATCTCTAAACTCTCCAAGGACTTTTATCATGAATGGCCATTGGATCTTATCAAAGACTTCTGCATCTAATGAAAGGATCATTTTTTCTTTTAGTTTGTTTATACTGTGGATTACATTTATTAATTTATGTATCTTGAATGATCCATGTATCTATGGGATGAAGCCTACTTGAATAGTCTGGATGATAATTTTGATGTGTTCTTGCATTTATTTTGCAAGTACTTTATTGAGAAATTTTGCATTTATGTTTATAAGGGAAATTGCTCTATAATTTGGTGTATGCCATTCATCTGAGATTCTTCTCCTTCTATACAATTAATTCATATATGTTGTCTTTTCATAATCTCCAAAGTTCTAAATATTCCTTTTTGTGGTTTATGGGCTTTTTTATTGACAATCTAATTTCTCTAATTTGTACCCAAGGTCACTTTT
Source organism: Peromyscus eremicus (assembly GCF_949786415.1). Classification (NCBI taxonomy): domain Eukaryota; kingdom Metazoa; phylum Chordata; class Mammalia; order Rodentia; family Cricetidae; genus Peromyscus; species Peromyscus eremicus. The sequence continues at coordinate 2,490,966 of NC_081420.1, read as the reverse complement.
TTTGTCTTTCTTTATTGGGTCTTTATATGGTTTAGGTATCAGAGTACCTGGGACCTCATAAAATACATTGGGCAGTGTTCCTTCTGTTTCTATTTTTGTGGAATAATTTGAGAAATATTGACATAACTGCACTTTGAAAGTCTAGTGTAATTCTGTGCTAAAACAATCTGGCACCAAATTGTTGTTGGTTGGTAAGCTTTTAGTTATTGCTTCTGTTTTATTAGAGGTTATAGGTCTGTTAAAAAATTGATCACCTGAGAGTTGTTTTGACTTGCATTTCCCTGTATGTTAAGGATGTTGAACATGTCTTTAAGTGTTTCTTGGCCATTTGTGATTCTTCTGTTGAAAATTCTTTGATTAGGCCTGTACCCCATTTTTAATTGAATTATTTGATTTTTTTGATGTCTAGTTTCCTGAGTTCTTTATGTGTTTTGGAGCTCAGCTATCTGTCAGAAGTGGGGTTGGTGAAATTCTTTTTCCATTCTGTAGGCTGCCCTTTTGTTCTATTGGACAGTGTTCTTTGTCTTACAGAAGCTTTCAGTTTCATGGGGTTCCATTTATTAATTGTCAATCTTACACCTGTCAGAATGGCTAAGGTCAAAAACACCAATGATACCTTACTCTAGAGAGGATGTGGAGCAAGGGGAACACTCCTCCGCTGCTGGTGGGAGTGCAAATTTGTACAGCCACTTTAGTAATCAATATGGCATTTCTCAGAAAATAGGGAATCAATCTACCTCAAGACCCAACTATATAACTCTTGGGCACATATCCAGAGGAGAGTTCATCATACCACACAGACACTTGCTCAACTACGTTCATTGCAGCTTAATTTGTAAGAGCCAGAACCTGCAAACAACCTAGATGTCCCTCAACTAAAGAATGGACAAAGAAAATGTGGTACATTTACCCAATGGAGTATTATTTAACTATTAGAAACAATTACATCATAAAATTTGAAGGCAAATTAATGGAATGAAGAAAAAAGCATCCTAAATGAGGTAACCCAGACCCAGAAAGACAAAGATGGCATGTACTCACTCACAAGTGTATATTAGCTGTAAATTAAAAGATAATTGTGCTATAATCCACAGACCCAGAGAGGCTAGGTAATAAGCAGGATCAAAGGGGGATGCATGGATCCCCCTGGGAAGGGGAAATAGAAGAGATGTCCTGGGTAGATCGTGGGCACATGGGAATGGGAACTTGAGGGATTGGGGGAATGGAGGGGGAGAGTACTGAAGGAGATGACTGGGAAGGTGGTAAATTCAGGGTCAGGTGGAAACCTGATGCAAGGGGATCTCCCATGAATCTGTAAGTATGACCCTCAACTAAGACTCCTAGAAACAGTGGATACATAGTCTGAACTGTCCATCTTCAGTGATCAAATTGGTGACTATCCCAATTGTCATCAGAGAGCTTTCATCCAGTTACTGATGGAAATAGCTGTAGAGACCCACAGCTAAACATTAGGCTGTGCTTGAGAAATCCTGCCAAAGAGAAGGATGAAGGACTGTAGGTGCCAGAGGGGTCAAGGACATCACAAGAAAAGCCACAGAAACTGCTTACCTGGGCTCATAGGAACTCAAAGAGTCTGAACTAACAACCTGGTGTCCTGCATGTGACTGACCTAGGACCTCTACATATATGTGGCAGTCGTGTATCTTGGTCTACTTTTGGGACTCCCAATGATAGGAGCAGGGGTTGTTCCTAATGTGATGTCTTGCTCTTGGTAATCTGTTCCTCATACTGGATTGCCTTTCTCAGCCTTAATACAAGAGGTGGTGCTTAATGTTACTGCAACTTCATATGCCACACTTTGTTGATACCCATGGGAGACCTGCCCTTTCTGAACAGAAACAGAAAAGGAATGGATTGCAGGTTTGCTGTGAGATGTTCTGTATGGCAAATGTGTTGCTGATTGGTCAATAAATAAAACACTGATTGGCCATTGGCTAGGCAGAAAGTGTAGGCGGGACAAGGAGGAGAATAAAGCTGGGAAGTGGAAGGCTGAGTCAGAGAGACACTGCCAGCCACCATGATGAGAAACAGCATGTGAAGATGCCGGTAAGCCACGAGCTACTTGGCAAGGTATAGATTTATAGAAATGGATTAATTTGAGATATAAGAACAGTTAGCAAGAAGCCTGCCACGGCCATACAGTTTGTAACCAATATAAGTCTCTGTGTTTACTTGGTCGGGTCTGAGCGGCTGTGGGACTGATGAGAGAGATTTGTCCTGACTGTGGGCCAGGCAGGAAAACTCTACACAGGGTAGGAGGGGGAGTTTCAGGGAGGAAAGGAAATCAAAGGAAAGGAGGGAGGAGAAACTGCACTAGGGATGTACAATAAATAAATAACATTTAAAAATTGCTCACTTGACCTTGATTTAACTTTGGTAAGTGTTATGTATCAAGAAAATTACCAACTTATTTTAGATTTTAAATTTGGAGGAATACATGGTCTTAAATATGTCCTTATTGTGCTCTGTATTTCCTTGATATCTGTTGTTGTGCACCCATTTTCACCTCTAGTTTTATTTGGATCTTTTCTCTCTGCCTTTCAGTCATTTTGGCTAATGGTTTATTAATTTTTCTCAAAGGACCAACAATTTGTTTCATTAATAAAGAGGGTTTTTTTGTATTATTTTTTAGTTGGCCCACATAGCAAGAATTCATTAAAAAACTGCTTGTGTGTTTACATGGCGCCTGGCTCAGGCCTATTGCATGGCTCAGGCCAGAGCACATGGCAGGAATCTTTTAGATTTTCTTTCTCCTGGTGGGCGGTGGGCTCTCTCTCTCTCTCTCTCTCTCTCTCTCTCTCTCTCTCTCTCTCTCTCGATTCCCATCTCAGACTGCCACCACATTAGGAAACTGATTTAAAATTCTCTCATACTTCTACTGTTCTATGCAGTCGGCAGACTTGGTAAGTCAATTAAGATATCTTAAAGGGTGAAACTAGTTAAAAGAGAATTTTTCCCACATTAAAAAAAATGGGAAACATTTTTATCATGGAATGAATTTGGTCTCTGTTTGATAACACATTAGGCAGTCTGAAAATGGAACATTAAATGAGAGGATAATTAATGTTGATGGGATGTATGTAACAGCAATTATGAATATTATTTGTTTAATCATTTTTATTTTAGCATTAAAAAGTTGGTTAATTTAAGTGCCAAGATAAATGCTTTAGAAAAACCTGTTAAGATTAATAATAGAGAAATTCAAACCCAAACAGGAGAATTTAAAGATAAACCTAACTCAGGATTGACTTTAGAAAAAGCTGTTAAAATGAATTATAGAGAAATTCAGACCCAGACAGAAAAATTTAAAGGTGGAATTACTTCATGATTGAATTGTACAGCTATAGAGAGAAAGCCTGTTTTCAAACAACCAAACTTAATCTACCTGGTAACCTTACAGGAACTACCTGCTCTAGGGCATGTACAAGCTAATTGGACTCCAGTAGAAATGTTAAATTTAAGGATATTTAAAGAAGTTATAGTATCATATGTCATGCATTCTCTATTTGTACAACAGATGTTAAACTTGTGGAAAACTTGTAATAAAATTATCCCTCAGGACTGGAAAGAATTAATTACAGCTGTCCTAGAGGCCAATGCACAATTACAGTGGATAACTTGGTTTAAAGAGGAAGCTAAAACAATAGAACAAAAATGTAGGACTAGAGGTGTGGAAATTTCCCAGGATCAGCTTCTTGGAGAAGGATATTCTGCCAATATACAAAGATAATGTTTACATGATAGCCAAACCTTAATTCTATGCCACATGGCAGCCATGGATGCATGGGACAGAATTGAGGAAGCAGGGAAGAAAACTGAATCATTTACAAAAGTTATACAAGGCCCAGAAGAATCCTTCATAGATTTCTTATAAGGGATGTCTTCAGCAATAAATAGAATAATACCAAATTAAGAATCTAGACAGATAATAATTGAATCTTTGGCTTTTGAGAATGCAAATGAAGCATGGAAAAGAATAATCAGGACATTAAGGCCAGATCAGCACCCTTGGAGGATTGGATCAGGGACACAATAATGAGTTTCATGACCATGATATATGGATAGGAGAGGTAATATCAAAAGCTTTGAGGAAAAATAATGTCACATGTTTTAGTTATAGTAAACTAGGTCATTTGATAAGGAAGTGTAAACAGGGCATTCCTAGAAACAATGTTTATTCAAGGAACAAGGGCAACAGATGCCCCTCCCTTCTAGATTATGCAGAAGGTGTGGTAAGGGTAAATATTGGACCAATAAATGTAGATCAACAAGTGACAGACAAAGTAATCCTTTGCCTCTGCTGTCAGGAAACTCCCAGAGGGGCCTCATACAGGCTCCCATGACAAATTCAGTTCAGACTTTTCCTGTCATCATAGCAGAAACCCCTTCTCAGAGCAATTAAATAACCAAATGTCTATTGAATTAAGTCAGGCTGCTCAGGGTGATAGAACAGCTGTAGCAGGAAATTCAGGAGAAACCACAAAGTGAATTTTTTGGCAAACTTCTATAAATGAACAAACACCAACATTAAAAATACAAATAAATGATGCTCTCTTGGAAGGTTTGATAGACACTGGTGCAGATGTTACAATAATTGCACCAGAATTTTGGCATCCAAATTGGCCTCTTCAGGAGGTAAATCTTCAACTGCTAGGGATTGGAACATTATCTCAAGTGAAACAGAGTACAAGATGGCTCAAATGTATAGGGCCAGAATGTCACAGAGGAAAATTACAGCCATATGTGGCTAATATAGCTATGAATTTATGGGGCTGTGATCTATTACAACAATGGAATAATCAGCTTAACATTCTTCCAATGTCAGAAACAAACCATAAACTAACACATGTTTCTAAGAGAAATATTAGGAGGCACTATTATAAAGAACAGTCACCAGCCAACCAGATTGCACAAAAACAGGCCACAACAACTGCCAATCTTTCAAAGACACCAATCAGCTCTACCTTTAAAATGGTTAACAGACAAGCCTGTACGGGTTCAGCAATGGCCTTTAACAACAGAGAAACTGCAGGCGTTAGAAGTGCTGGCATAAGAACAGTTAAATGCTCAGCATATTGAAGAATCAACCAGACCTTGGAATTCTCCTGTATTTGTTATTAAAAAGAAATCTGGTAAATGGAGAATGGCAACAAACCTAAGAGCAATTAATAAGGTAATTCAGCCAATGGGCTCTCTACAATCTGAAATTCCTTTGCCTGCTCTGCTACCTAAAGGATAGCCTCTTATAGTTATCCATTTAAAAGACTGTTTCTTCTCAACACCCTTACAAGAAAAGGATAGAGAAACAATTGCCTTCACAGTGCCTACTTATAATAATTCTCAGCCAGTCAAGAGATATCAATGGAGGGTTCTCCAATAGGAACATTCAATAGCCCAACCATGTACCAATATTTTGTATGACAGCCTTTGGAAGGAATACATAAACAATTTCCTAAATCTATAATTTACTATTACATGGATGATAATTTACTAGCTGATTCAAATGCAGATATTTTAGAAAGAACGTTTAAAGAAGTAAAGAAAATTTTGCCTTGTTGGGGATTATAAATTGTTCCTGAAAAAATACAAAGAGGAGATTCTATTAATTATTTATAATAGAAAATAAATCTACAAAAAAAATTAGACCCCAAAAGGTGCAAATTAGGAGAGATTGATTACAGACTCTTAATGACTTTCAAAGATTTCAGAGACATTTCTCATCTACAAACTGTTGTTGGGTTAAAAAATGATGAAGTGAGTAATTTGTTGAAAAGCTTAGAAGGTGACAAGGACTTAAATAGTCCAAGAGAATTATCAGTTGAAGCTGAGAGAAAATTGGCGTTGGTGGAAAAGAAAGTAAAGGAAGGACATGTGGATCATGTGGATCCAAACCTTGACTGCATTTTTGTTATTTTATCCTCTAAGCATTCTCCTACAGGAATTTTAATGCAAAGGGAAGATGTTATATTAGAGTGGATATTTCTACCAAATAGAGTAAAAAAATTTAAAAACTTGTGTGGAAAAGATCTCTGACATGATTTTAAGAGAAAAATTGAGACTTTGTCAATTAGCAGAAATAGTCATACTTTTAACTAAGGATTAAATTGACAAATTATGGGCAGAAAGTGAACCCTGGCAAAGAGCTTGCAGAAATTTTTTGGGAGAGATTAACATCAAATCCCTCAAAAGTGATAGAATTCAACTTATAAAAAGAGCTGATTGGATCCTGCCTCACATTGCTTGGGAAACACCCATATCTGGAGCTTGTACATTTTATACAGATGCAAGCAAACAAGGAAAGGCAGGTTACAAATCAGAAAATTTAAGTAAAGAGGTTCAAAAATCAGAGTTGTATGCCATTCTGTTGGTATTAATGAATTTTTCAGAACCTGTCAACATAGTTACTGACTCTCAATATGCTGAGAGAGTGGTATTATATATTGAGACTGCAGTATTTATCCCTCCTGAGTGAGAATTAACTTTGTTATTTATTCAGTTACAGGACATAATTGGGAATAGGAATTGTCCCTTATGTATAACTCACATCTGATCCCATATGGGTCTGCCAGGCCCTCTAGCACAAGGTAATGATGAGATCGATAAACTATTGATAAGAAGTGTGCTGGAGGCCTCAGAATTTCATAAGAAACATTATGACAACAGTAAAAGTTTAAAAAAGAATTTTTCTATAACCTGGCAACAAGCCTAGGAAATTGTAAGGAAATGTCCTACTTGTTCTTTTTACAATTGGACTCCACTACCTGCAGGATGTAACCCAAAGGGTACTCAGAGGAATGAAATCTGGTGGATGGATGTGTTTGTGTTTCACTTTGCAGAATTTGGAAAATTGAACTTTGTACACCACACCACTGATACTTATTCAAGATTTCAATGGTCAACTGCTCTGTATGGTGATATTTTATTTGTATTAAAATGTTATTTGTATGTTAATAAATAAAGTTGCCTGGGGGTCAGAGCTATTAGCAAGCCATAGGAAAGCAGGGCAGTGGTGGCGTACACTTGTAATCCCAGCACTTGGTAGGCAGAGCTGGGTAAGTCTCTGTGTGTTCAGAGATACAGCCATTATTGGACACACATGCCTTTAATCTCAATATCAAGCAAGGAAAACCTGGAGGCCTATACAGACAGGCTGTGACGAGGCGGTCACGTGGTTGGGTTTACAACCAATGAGAAGGCAGAACAGGAACATTATATAAAGACTTTAACACAGGGGTAGCTAGTTCGGAGAGGTAGGACCACTGCAGGAGGAAGGGTAAGGTTTTAGCTCTTAGCTCTGACCTTTTGGTTTTCTTCTTTGCATTGGTTCTGTGTTTCTTATTTAATAAGAAGGTTGGTTACATCTACAGCTCTGAGTTCTGAAAAAGCTAATTCAGAAATCACACATTTGCAAGAAGTTATGGCCATCATGGGTATACCTGCACAAACTAAAACTGACAATGCCCCAGCATATGTCTCTGGTAAAATGAAACAGTTTTTTGCTTATTACAATATAAAGCATATTATAGGTATACCACATAATCCTATAGGCCAAGCAGTCATAGAAAGATCAAATTGAACTCTAAAGGACATGCTCAATAAACAGAAAGGGGTAACAAAAATAAAACCCCAGAAAGAGATTACAAAATGCTCTATTAACTTTGAATTGTCTTAATGCTAATGAGAAAGGAACAACAGCTGTGGAGAGACATTGGATAATAGAAAAAATTACAGAATTGAATCAGCCTATGTGCTTTAAAGATGCACTGACCTCAGAATGAAAACCAGGATATGTGTTACATTGGGAACAAGGTTTTGCCTTTGTTTCTACAGAAGATAAGCTGTGGATACCATCAACATTGATGAAGGTTTGATTTGTTCAAGAGAGACCTCTTAATTAGAAGAGGCGATAGTTCGTCAACCAGCATGATCATCCAAATTAAATTAACTTATACCACTAACAAATGCTTTTCTATCAATCAGATATAACTTGCCAAAAATTAGTCTTAAGGAAGGGTTTTTGTTTTTGTCTTTCAGGAGAATGAAGGCTAAGGAATCTGAAGAACACTGGACAAATGAGACAGCTGAAGGAAAAGGACAAATTATCTAGAAAAAAAAATGTCCCAAGAAAAGAGTAAATTGGCCTGTTGTTATATCACATATAAAATTTCATGTCTTCCTAAATGTTTGTTTCTGCTCTTCTCTAAAAACACTTAACACAAATGGTCTTTTTGTAGTCCCAGTTCAACCAAAAATTAAAACTGGCTTTGGAGTTGGAGAATGGCTCTCTCCTTCTCTAAACTCAAGCATGTTTGTTAAAAGGAAAGTGCAAAATCTCTATATCATGTCAGAAGAAAGAGCCATCTGATATGGGACAGAAGAAAACCAAAATTAAGGGACTATTCTATTGCCACTAATCTCAATTCTTTGGTTCTATTTTGATTCTTTAAACTTTTCTTAAGGTATGAATTTAATATCAAAATCTATAAGATATATATATATATACATATATACATATATATAATCTTAAACTTTTGTTATATTAATGGTCATATAGAGTACTAACTAATTCTAGAAAATGCCTTCGTTTAACTGCCTATACATGTTTTTGTGTTGGAGTCTCTATCAGTTTTCTGCAGGGAATCATGACCAGGCCTAACAGTGAATTTGAAGTCTCCAGAAAGATGATGGGGCCCAACAACGATGATTCCACATGGACAAAAATAATACCACTAAGCTGACAAACATCACCCAAGGATAAGCTTTGGATTACAAACTTCTCAGGACAATTTTGAGATGGCCAGTTGAGATGATCCAGTCTCACAGACTATTCCAGTGAAGACTTGAGATAAGCCCTGAACTTTTGCATTATGAAGAGACTGGACAACAAATGATACAGCAACCACTCCAGGAACTTGACAATTAATTAAAATTTTTTCTTTTCAAGATCTCCTAAAGATGCCTTTACCCACAAACAGTAGGAAGCAATTTTAAGAACATGTCACCCACATTCCCAATAAGTGGTTTTTGGTCTTTCAACGGATTTTGGGTTTGGGATAATTGTCATTGTTTAGGATAGTTGGTGACAAGTTGTCATTGTTAATGGTCAGAAAAGAATCTAAACAAAGGAGATAGATTTAAGTTTATTGTTTGAAAAAAAGGAAAGAAAAAATAGGATATGGATTAGAGGTAGATTATTGAATCTACTCTGAAAAAATATAGAAGTGGTAGAATAAAGGGCATATTATTAAATCTACTCTGAAAAGAAAAAAGAGGGGATATAGACATGATACAAATAAAAAGGCAGATTGCTGAATTACTTTTAAAAGACATCTACTAGTTTTAAATATTTTATATTAGATTGGATTTTTATATATTGTATACAAATTATATATATTGATACAAATTTGAGATTGATATTGTTAGAAAATTCTGTATACATATTTCTAATCCTGTTCAGGATGTTGTACTTATACAGTTCATTTAACAATGTAATTTGCTAATCCTTGAATGTTATTATTACCAACTATTAGGATATAAAAATATGAAAGTTAGTAGTCAGACATTACAATTGAACTTATAGTCACATTAGGTATGTTTTCAAGGTCAAGCAGAGATATATTTTAGAAGGACAGGTCATCTTCAAACCCTTCAGAGATCTACAGAATATGGCATTTAAAATGTTTTAATAACATAGATTTCCTTCTTTTTTATGACTATGAGACATGTCTGCTCCTGGCAGCACCAATCTACTTCAGAGAAGATATGGCCATTGAAGAAACTGCACATAGAGTTAACTTTCACTGTGGCAAAAGCTAGGCACTGAGCAAGAAAGTGCCCTCACATCGACTGCTGAGAGTATGCTATCCAAAATGGACAAACAGGATACAAAACAAAGGACTACTAATCCCTGCCAAGACAAGTGTGGTTACAGCTTTGGCAACAGGCATCCTCTGAGGCCAGGACAATATGGAACCATTACTAAAGTGGCTTTGCAATCTGGAAAAGGTACAGTGCCTCTTTCTTCAAAGGTAGCTGAACAGGGAGTGGACCAATGGCTTCTGGTGTGCAGTGGAGCAGTAGCTGCTGATGGACTCTAACCACTCAATTGTAGACTGGCATTAAATAAAGGAGATGAAGCCACCCACAACCTGAGAAGAATGGGAAGCTGAACTCCAAAAATACCAGCAATTTCCAGAATTTAGAATCCTGAATTATGACAGGACACTGGCAGAATTCAAGTTTATCTGGTATATGGAATACTTGCACCAAATGTGAGGTCAAGCTGTTGACCTTGTGTACATCCTACTTCACAAATGTGTCTGTCAGATATGCTAAGACTGTAGGCCAAAGATGATACCCCAATGTGCAGAGAAACCTCAGATGACAGTCCAGGAAGCTGGCTGTTTCTGTCATAACTCATTTTTTGGAAGTCACTTGTTTGCACTTCCTGTTTTACTAGGTAATATTACTTCCTTTCCAGGTCTCTGAGGGAGTTGAAGATTAAATAGTTATAGTTACAATTTTCCTTACTAAGAAATTCAGAAAAGAAACTCACTAAGACGTGTTAAGTATATAAGTTTGAAATATATCATTAGATAGTTTTCTGTTGGTAATATAAGGTAGGATAGAAAGTGAATTAGGTACATTTTGGACTCACCAAAATAGAATAGATAATGGAATATTTTCTCTGAATTTGTAAAATGCAAATGGACTAGACACTGTTGATATATTTATTGCTTATATATATTATATATAGTTATTGTCCTTATTGTGTAAAGTTTTTCTCATATTAGTTATAACTTTTTATTTTTATTAGACAAAATAAGGCAAAATGTGATGATATTTTATTTGTGCTTTAATAAATAAAGTTTGCATGGAGATCAGAGGAAATAGCAATCCATTTTAAGTAAACAAAGAAGTCAGGCAGTGGTAGCACATGCCCTTAATCCTATCACTTAGCAGGCAGGATCTCCGTGTGTTCAAAGCCACACTAGGGAGCAGAGCCAAGCATGGTGGCATGCGCCTTTAATCCCTGTACCAGCCATAGAGTTCTGGAGGCCTTTACAGATATGAAGTGACAGAGCTGACCAGGAAGAGGAAGTGATGTAGCTGGAAAGAGAGCAAATCAGATGGCAGAACAGCAAGGCAATAAAGGTGTGGGTAGACAGGAAGTAACTCATGTTTGGAAGCTGCAGAGTTGATGGGGTAAGATTGGCTGGTGGTTTTCCCTATTTCCCTGATCTCTCTAGGGCTATCACCCCTATATTTGGCTCCATGTTTTTTTTTATTTAATAAGACCATTTAGAAATTCATCTACACTGAGTTATAGACTTTAGTCCTGAGTTTGAATATTTCTTGATATCTACTCATTTTGGGTGTGGTATCTTCTTTTTGTTCTAAAGCTTTCAGGCATGCTGTTAAGTTGATAGTATGAAATATCTATAATTTTTAAATTAGGCACTTAGTTTATAAATTTACCACTTAGAATCACCTTCATTGTATTTCATAAGTTTAAGTATGCTGTATATTCATTTTCATTTATTTCTAGAAAGTCTTTAATTTCTTTCATAATTTCTGCCTTGACCCACTTTTCATTCAGTAGTGAGTTTTTCAGTTTCCATGAATCTGTAAGCTTTCTATTGTTTCTATTGTCCTTGATATCCAACTTTAATCCATGGTGTTCATACACATGCAGGCTGTTGTTCTTTTTTCTGTGTATATATCTTTTGAGACTTGCTTTGTGTTCAAGGATGTGATCAATTTTGAAGAAGGTTTAATGATGTGCAGAGAAAAAGGTATATTCTTTTGTATTTGAGTGAAATGTTTTATAAATATCTGTTAGGTCGATTTGGTTTATATTGCCACTTATTTCTAGCATTTCTCTGTCCAGTTTTTTTCTGGATGACCTGCTTATTGCCTAGAGTGGGACATTAAAGTCTCCCACAACCAGTGTGTCAGGATCAATATGTGTTTCAAGCTATAGTAGTATCTTTATGAATTTTCCTGCCCTGGTGTTTGGTGTATAGATATTAAAAATTCAAATGATCACTTGGAGGACTTTTCCTTTGTTGAGTATGTAATGTCCTTCTCTTCTATTCAGATTAGCTTTTGTTTGAAGTCTATTTTGTCAGATATTAACTGGCTATTCCAGCTGGCTTCTTAGGTCCATTTCCTTGGAAAATATTTTTCCTTTCTTTTACTCTGAGGTGATTTCTGTCTTTGATATGGTTCTTGGATGCCACAGAAAGTTAGATCCTGTTTTTGCATCCATTCATTCATTCTGTTAGTTGGTTTCTTTTAGGGTGGGGATTGAGACCATTAATGTTGAGAGTTATCAATGAACAGTGTTATTTATTCTATAGTTTTGTTGTCATGGTGCTCCCCCCTTTTTATTTGCTGTTCTGAGGATATTTATTCTTTGTTTTATTATGTATGTTTTTAACTTCTGCAGGTTGAAGTTTTCCTCATAGTGCTTTCTGCAGGACAGTATTTTTAAATAGATACTGTTTAAATTTGAAATTATCACAAAATATCTTTTTTCCTCCATCTATTGCGATTGAATGTTTTCTGGGATATAGTAGTCTGGGCTGGCATCTGAGGTCTCTTAGAGTTTGTAGAATATCTGCCCAGGGCTTTCTGTCTTTTATAGTCTCATTGAGAAGTCAGGTGTTATTCTGATAGTCCTGTCTTTGTATATTACTTGATCTTTTCCCCTTGTAGCCTTTCATGGTCTTTATTTGTTCTGTACACTTAGTGCTTTGATTATCATTTGTTGAAGGGAATTTTGTCTTTGCTGTGGTCTGTATGTTTCTTGTACCTTGTACTTCTAGAGGCACCTCCTTTTTTAGGTTATGGAGTTTTCTCTCTGATTTTGTTGAAAATATTTTCTGTGTATTTGACCTAGGTTTCTTCTCTTTTATCTATTCCTATTGTTCTAAGATTGGGTCTATTCAAAGTGTCCCATATTTCCTGGATGATTTTTTAATGTGTCTGAAATTTTTTAATTCAATATTTTTTTGATGGGGAATTATTTTTTCTTTTCTTTTGTATTAAGAAATTTTCTATTCATTTTACATACCAACCACATCGCCCCTCCCCTTTCTCCTCCCACTGCCCCAGTGTTCTCCCATCCCAACCCCCATTCCCACCTCTTCCAAAGCAAGGCCTCCAATGGGGAATCAGCACAGCTTGATACACTCAGTTGAGGCAGGTCAAGTCCTTCCCCTTGGACCAAGGCTGTGAAAGGTATCCCACCATAGGCAATGGGCTCCACAAATTTCAGTCATGCCCTAGGGATGGATCCTGATTCCTCTGCCAGAGGGCCCTTTAAGCAGATCAAGCTACACAACTGTCATGCCTATGCAGAAGGCCTATTCCAGTCCCATGGAGGCTCCAGGGCTATTATTCCACAATTCTTGAGTTCCCACTGGATTGGTTTGGCTGTCTCTGTATGTTTCTCAATCATAATTTTGATGTCTCTTGCTCACAGAATCCCTCCTCCCTCTCCTTGACTGGACTCCTGGAACTTGGCCTGGTGCTTGGCTGTGGATCTCTGCATCTGTTTCCATCAGTTACTGGGTGATGGCTCTATAATGACAGTTAGGGTATTCACTAATCTGATTACTGGGGTAGTCTATTGGAACACCCTGGGAAGGGGAAATGGATGAGATCTCCATGAGTAGACTGCGGGTTAGGGGGGGCAATGGAGGGTAGGGGATGGGGTATGAGAACTTAAGGGAATGGAATGGTTGAGCTGGAACATGGAATGGAAGAGCAATGAAAGAGATACCATGATAGAGGGAGACATCATGGGGATCAGGAGAAACCAGGTGCTAGGGAAGTTCCCAGAAATCCACAAGGATGACACCACCTTAGATTACTGGCAACATTTTTTTTTACTGGGGTATTCAATTTTTAAAATCTTGTTTTCAATTTCTTAAGAATTTTTCATCTCTTTTAGTCTGCTGTTGAGTCCTGCCTCAGAGTTTTGTTTGACACATTAAATTTTTTGTTTCCAGAATTCCTTCAGTTTTGGTTTTCTTTATTGATTCTATTTCTACTCTTAGGCCTTGAAATATTTTATCCATTTCCTTTTACTATTTTTGTCTTCATTCATTCATTTTCCCATTTATCCTGTAAAGAACTCTATCATACTTATAAAGTCTATTTTAAGGTCCTTATCTTGTGCTTCAGCTATGTTACAATAATCAGGGCATGTTATAGTATGGTTTCTGGGCTCTAGAGCAAGCTAGCACAGAGCTGAAGTCATGAAAAGGGAGAGTCACAGCATTATGCATTGGAGGAGCACATGGGGCCATGGCACTACAGAAATTGGCTGAGAATTAAGCCTGGGGAAATTTGTGCCAGCTAAAAATGTCAAATTCAGAAACTATCATACAGTCTTTCAGGGATGAGATTCTGAAAGATAAATAGAACCCTATAAGCAAACCACAACCAATAGTTAAATATCATCCATCACAGTAGATCCACCCACACAATCTTATGAACACCAGAATAACACTCAGTCTTAAGTTCATAATGAATTGCGAGTTTAACCAAAAAAAGTTGCTGAAAAAAGAGAAAGAACCTATAAATTATACTTGAATTTTTACTGTTTAAATGATTTTATTTGCACAATCATTAAAATTAAAAATAAGTTTCTTCAGGGATCATAAACATACATTAGAGCAACAGTGCTCATAATGTCAAATAGTTGAAAGGTTTCAAAATTCACATGGCAATGTAGCTTTTCGGAGACATAACTCCCATATACCCACCAAAGTTTAGTCACCAAAAAGGGAATAGCACTTCTCTGGAAATGCTGTCTCCTGCCAAGTGCTTTCTTGTGGCCATCAAGTTGCTCACATAGTGGTGGGGTAGTAGGCATATGAAGCAATTCCACAGTGGTTGTTCCAGTCTTTGGCAATTTTCATGTAGCCCTTCCTGCCCCATTGTTTACCCCAGCTGAAAATAAAATTGTGTTTTCCATTTAGTAAAAAGATCATTGCATGTTGGATTTATTATCTAATAAATTATACAAGTCTTTTATATATACATTTTACATTTTATATATATTAACAAGAGACCAACCTAAAAGAAGTATCAGAAAAGGTAGAGGATTTACTTCTGAGCACCAAGAGGCACCTCAAACAGGACAGCGAACAGCACAATAGAGAATGGGCAGAATGGTTGTCTACCCATATATGGTTCAAAATTAAGAAATGTGTCAGATTTTAGAAAAACAATGGCACAGACATGACATTGACCCACAAGAAACCAGTGACAGATGGAAATATTATTACCACACATTGTGAGTAGGCTGTTCAAGCTGTAGGAAAGAAAGTTCAGAGGCTAAGGACTGGAGATAAATGTCAAGAGCCATATTAAAGTGATATTGACATTTTATTGTGCCTGTAACTCAAGTTCTTAGGACATGGTAACAGGACATACTTGGACCAAGTTGTCTAGACAATGAACTAGATCATCAAGACACACTGCTGCAATACAGAAATTGCATAAATAAAAAGAAGCTGGTGCTAACATCAGACCTCTACATATGTTCACTCGATTACTCATTTATCCACCAGCATGTAAACATCCATGCATGTACACACACCTCATGCATGTATGTGGGAAAACAAGAACACACATTGCTCAACTAAAATGGGACAAAGTTTTGGGCTGTGTATTCAACAACTGACTGCTACATGCAATGCCTTTATGAATCCCTTGGAAAGCCAGGCAGTGCTTTAAACCACTGAACCATCTATCAAGGCCCTGGAATTTCAAATAGATATTTTTTGGCAATTTATACCTGTTCTTTATCAGCCAGTAGTTATTACCGTCCATTTCATTTCCTTCAAATCCATAGCCAACAACCAGAACTCCATGAGTCAGAGAATTACTGCTGCAATTTGGCTCATGATGAATACCTGAGAAATAAAATGGAAGCTGATGTGAGATGCACAAGACACCTGACAGTGACCACTGCCACTAACAATGGGAAGCATTTTCAGAGATCCCAGGAATGATGTAAACTACAACCAGAAAAAAGAGCTGAATGAATTGTTACCAAGAACACTAATACATAGAAAGTTTCACAGAAAAGGGAAGCAATTCTAATCAGTGTAGATTTGTTGATAAACACTTGTTTACGTGCATATGAGATGACTCCTTGGAATTTTTTATTCTTTGTTTTTAGAACCTTATACCACATAGAAGATAAATTACTTAATTCAAGGGAATCTGTTTTATTTTAATTTTAGATAATCAGTTTCTATAAGTACCTAAAACATCCATGAAAAGTAGGAGAGTTGAAAAATTAGCTAACCAATAAATTGTATTAATTATGACATATTAAATTGCACGTGGAGGTCACATTATCTGAAAAACTACAATCATGATGATTATGTGGAAAGGAATAAAATCCCAGAAAACCAAATATTCACATCACACTTTAAACATAAATACCAGCCCATGAACATGTTGTGGCCCAGGGATGTCCTAAGGTTTTTCTTATCTAGAAGAAAATTTGTGTACCTTTCTTGTAGAATTTGAATGAATCATGAGAAGCATCAACTCCAACAGAGATGGGCCCGATAGTTGCAACAGCAGCCATTAGATAGTACTCACTTTCTGGGAGGGACACAAATCCTGTGATTTCAGCAATGGAATTCTTTGGATTATATCTGCATTGCCCTTCCTTTAAAAGGTAAAGAGGTAAGAGAGTCAGATACTTTCACTCACCTTCTTGAGAACATGAGTCACAACCACAATATTCTGCCCTTTACAGCTGAGCACACTCAAGTCTGGGCTGTTATAAATCATCTCAGGAAGTGAAATGCTACTGGGAGATTTAGAACTGAAAATTTGTTTGCATTTCTTCAATGACAACAAATTGGTCTTCCTATCCATTAGAAATTTTAAGGTAGAAAATCTTTATTGTATGTACAGTAGTTTGAATATTCTTTATGTGCACACAAGCAAACAGAGCACTGAAATCATTTCACCAGAAAGCTACGCAAATGTAGATGCTCTAATGACAGAATTGATGGTGTACAGAGAGATTCTATCAAATAATTTGAGCTCTGAAAATAGTGGATTTTCTCTACAATTGTCCCACACTCCAAGGTGAGTTAAAATGACAGCAGAGGATGTCCACTTACTTTTCCTTCATATGGATAAGTTGCCTCAGCCTCCAGACCTCCATTGTGTAATACATACTGGAAGGCATTGTATGTATCACCTGAAACACAGCCATTATTGCCTTGAGGTTTAGAACAGTCCACTAAGTTCTGCACACTCAGAGGGGTGAGTTTGTTTAGTTGCCAGATTATCTGTGCTTCTATGGCACCAATCACAGAAAATGCCCAACAAGAATTGCAGTTGCCCTGAGCAGGGAAGAAAAGATTGTCATCCACAAACAAATACCAACCCCAACAACAACTCAGACAGATTTCTACTTTATGAAAATTATTTACTGGCAGTTGTTAGATGACTAGGAAGGGATAATCGGTCTCCTAAAGGATACAACTACTGACAGTTTACTCATGCCCCAGTCATGCCCACATGCATGAACATTTGAACAGGATCAATTGGTTCTATGGTTTATTAATGACCCAAGAAGAGGGAATGAATTCTACAGAAAGATGGGTGGAGTTTAAAAGAGAGTATGTGGTGGGTTTCTAGGATTAATATACATTGTAAAAATGTATAAAGCATTCAAAGAAGAAAAATGTTATTTAAAAAAAATGTACTGCACATATCTCCACACTCAATGTGCACACAGAAACACCAAGTCCTTTTCATCTTCAACATTTCTTAAGAAGATGGGCACATGATATGGTCTTGCCTGGTCCTGCACAGGAGTCACATAGCCTTTCTTTCGCCAATCCACAAATTTGGGTAAAACAACACCAGCATAACGTTTCTGGATACTTTTCCCCTCCTGGCGAGGGTGAGCTCGGACTGGGAAATCAATCATCATTTTCTTGAATTCTTCATCAGTCTTCAAGGAAAATTACATAATGATTATAAAAGAAAAGATTCCATGTAAACACTCAAGAGAACACAGTGTGAAGAATCCATGTCACACTCACCATGTCACCAAAGCCGTTCATTTCCATGGTGAAGCCATTCTTCCCCAGACCATTCTCCCCATTGTGATCTTTAATAATTTTCAAGTTTTTTTCCCATACTGCTCTTCTCATTGCTTCTTCCTCCTGAATAAGAACATAATGGATGGCATTTTTTTTCTATTAAACTCCTGTACAAGCTGACCTTGTGAACTTGCTCCTGCAGGTGACTAGAGGCCAAGGAAAGCTATTCTAGGACACTATAGCCACATGTTCTCCACATACAGAGGAAAAGGGAATTTGGCTACACTGTGCTCACAATGATTGTGACTAAGTAATCTCTCAGTGGTGATGGTGGTGGTGGGGAATATGTGGCCTCTAATGTGCCTAGAGAGTTTCAACAGCAATTTCAATGCACTCTGGGGTTATTCTGGACAGTTTTCAGGTTACCAACCAGGCTATATGATTTTTCATATTTCATTTTCCAATTTTGCCATTCAGCATCCAAGCTGGGATCAGGTGCTGTAGCAGCTGAGGACAGTCCCAAGCAAAGGATGGCCAGAAAGAGAACAGAAGCCATTTCTCAAGCACCTAGAGAGGGGAGAGATATTAAGATGTGACTACACAAACATTTTTAAAGTGTCTTCTTACTCCTCCCTGAGAAATTCAGCTATCTACAGTTGATAAAATTCTTTGAACTATTCCTCCAAATACTTTTCCAAAGATTGTGAAAAAGGCTAAGGATATGTTTGAACTAAATCAGCCACCGAGATTTATTAGATCCAAAGAAAAATGAAGAGCACATGTCCCTCTAGCAATGGAAACCAGTTGTATTGCATTTTATTATTTCAAAGAGATCTCCATACACAGTGAGGAACAGAGGCTAAAAAGAAACATGGATTTAGGGTATCACTGACTCACAATTCCTTCCAAGCAAAACTTCTATTATGTGGCATTGAATCCTAATTTCAAGGTGATCCTAAAGTTCAGGCCACATGACATTATATCCCTTTCTTAAATACAGCAAGTATTGGGCTTGTCTTGCACCCTCCGTACTTGAATGAAAACTTTGTGAAATGTCTTCTATAAAGAATGCGGGAAAAATCACAGGTATTATTCCTTCTGTCCTACACTCGGAACCATGCAACCATACTCCTCACTCACTACCTCAATGAGAATGGTGTCATATGGAAAATCATAGGAACCAGTCAGTGGTTGTGCATACCTTTAATTCCAGTACTTCAGAGGCAGGGGCAGGCTGATATCTGTGAGTTCAAGGCCAGTCTGGCCTACAGAGCTAGTTCCAGGATAGCCAGAGCTACACAAATGAACCCTGTCTTGGAAAAAAAAAAAAACAAGGGAGAGAAAAAAGCGAGGGAGAGAGAGAGAGAGAGGGAGAGAGAGAGAGAGAGAGAGAGAGAGAGAGAGAGAGAGAGAGAGAGAGAGAGAAACATAGGAAACTAGATCCAAGAGTGGATGGGGAGTGCAATAGAAAACCTCTTGTGGTACTCATGTTCAGGTCTTTCTGTGTCTCCAAAGCAAAACTCCCCATAGGACCTGAAAAGGACCATGCCATCTGCTGCTATTACTACTACTACTACTACTACTACTACTACTACTACTACTACTACTATCAACTCTGCACAGGTCAAATGAAAACATACATACCCAGGGGTTATGTGAAAGAGACAATCTCTATTTTCCAGGAGGTGAAAACTGATGGTTACTGGTGTGCATGACACCTGCTGTCACTCTCTGTTGACAGACCCAGACTTGTACTTAATGGATACTACACAACCCTGGAACCAAGAGTCAAGAATACTGGATTCTTCATTGCCTTCCCCTCCTCCTCCCCTCCACCTTCTCACAGCATGGAAGCTGAGGCTTAGAATATATTTTCCTCCTTGGGAATCAGCTTGATTCTCCATGGAGTCTCTCAAGGCCCCCTCCAGGACAATTTCAGATTCTGCCTTGGCAGAAGCAGGGCCTCACCTGTGGAGACTGCTGCTGCCTCAGTTCATTCCGCAGACTCAACTCTTCAAATATTGCTGAAGTCTTGGGACCTGGTTCAGCAACACCTCTCTCAGGCTTTAAATCCCAAATATCTAGATAGTTGGCCCCACCCCTCAAATATGTCCTCTTTTTGATTGGCTGTGTTGGTGACTGGCTTGAGCCTCCAGGCATTTCTACTTCAGGCTCTTTTTGAGATATGATCTTGGCTCTCCCTCTGGGGTGGGTTTGGGCTTCCTCTGTGAACTTTGGAAACCTGATTTTGTTGACCTTGTCAGAGGATGTTAGCCAGCCATACTATAGAGTTTGTATCACATTATACCTGGAATTTTTCATGTTGATTATGTTTCTTGGCAAAGTTGTGTTGTATTTTCTGCTAGCACTTTAGAATGGGATGTTTAGTTACCATCCTTAGCTTAGGCTTAATCAGTACATTCTATTTTGTGTATAGTTTACTGCTGTGGGATTTCTTTTGGTATGCTGTGAATATATGTGGCTTCCATTGGATAATAAATAAAGCTGTTTTGGCCTATGGCAAGAAAGCTTACAGCCAGGTGGGAAATCCAAGCAGATATACAGAGAGAAGAAGGGCAGAAGGAGAGATGCCAGACTCCACCAAAGGAGCAACAAGATGCCAGCAGACTGATAACACCACAGCCACATGACAACATATAGATTAATGGGGATGGGTTAATTTAAGATGAAAGAGCTAGCTAGAAAGAAGCTGAAGCCATAGACCATACAGTTTGTAATTAATATAAGCCTCTGAGTAATTATTTTATAAGCAGCTGTGAGACCACAGGTGGGAGAGATTCATCTGGACTGTTGGGGAAGGCAGGACCTGAGAAAAATTCAGCTGCAGTCCACAGCTATGGTTGACCCAACCACAGGATGGATGGATCCTGTGAGAACACAGACCCTGGATCCCTCTATCAGGGTAAAACGAGCTGGATCACACCAGAATCTTTAGGAGATAGTGACTCTCAAAGAGGAATGTGATGTTTGAGACCTAGCCCTAAGAGGAAAAGTAAATGGCCTGCTGTGAGGATCTCTTGAAACTCTGTCTTTTCTTTGGGAAACTAATTTGAGACACCATCTAAAGTTACTCATCTTTCCTGTCACTCTATTATGGCAAGACTTTACCATTTTCAGGACACATCATGGTAGCCTTAGAGACACCCACATTGTTTTGTAACTGACACTGGGAAATATTTAGGACTTATCACAAAGATGGCTCTGAACACTAAATAATAATTCTGTACTGTGTCCTCCTCTACCTTAGCACACACCCTTTATTTTTGTCTGTGTAGCTACTTGGCTAGTGTTTTTGGTTGAATCTTTTTCCTTATAAGAGTCCTTAATGGAACAATTAAGAGGTAAAATATCTCAAAATAATGACTGTCACATTTTCCTCATTTTCTTAGGTTGTACGATATCATATGGCACAGAGATACATTATTTTATTTATCCATTGATTATTATGTTTGGTGGGCTCCTCAGATCAGGGAAGAAATAAATGATACATATGAGCCCTATACCCTTCTCTTCCTAATGTGCATAAAGTCTAAGACCAATCTGTAGTCTGTTGTTTTGTCTTATTGACCATGTACTTTGTTCTACAAAAGCTTCTCAGTTTCAAGAGGTCCCATTGATTGATTGTTTCTCTCAGTGTCTGTGCTACTGGTGTTATATTTATTAAGTGGTCTCCTATGCCAATGCTTTCAAGACTACTTCCTACTTTCTCTTCTATCAGGTTCAGAGTAACTGGATTTATGTTGAGGTCTTTGATCCACTTGGACTTAAGTTTTGTGCACAGTGACAGATATGGATCTATTTGTAGCCTTCTACATGTTGACATCCAGTTATGCCAACCATTTGTTGAAGATGCTTTCTTTTTTTCATTGTACAGTTTTGGCTTCTTTGTCAAAAATTATATGTTCATAGGTGTGTGGATTAATGTCAGGGTCTTCAACTCGATTCCATTGGTCCACATGTCGGTTTTTATGCCAGTACGGAGCTGTTTTTATTACTGTAGCTCTATAGTAGAGTTTGAGGTCAGGGATCGTGATGCCTCCAGAGGTAATTTTATTGTACAGGATTCTTTTGGCTATCCTGTGTCTTTTGTTTTTCCATATGAAGTTGAGTATTGTTCTTTCCAGGTCTGTGAAGAGTTGTGTTGGGATTTTGATAGGGATTGCATTGAATCTGTAGATTGCTTTTGGTAAGATTGCCATTTTTACTGTGTTAATCCTGCCTATCCATGAACATGGGAGATCTTTCCATTTTCTGATATCTTCTTCAATTTATTTTTTCAGAGACTTAAAGTTCTTGTCATATAGGTCCTTCACTTGCTTAGTTAGAGTTACCCCAAGGTATTTTATATCATTGATGGCTATTGTAAAGGGTGATGCATCTCTGATTTCCTTCTCAGCCTGTTTGTCAATTGTATATAGGAGGGCTACTAATTTTTTTGAGTTGATCTTGTATCCTGCTATGTTGCTGAAGGTGTTTATAAGCTGTATCAGTTCCTTGTCGAATTTTTGGGGTCACTTATGTATACTATCATGTCATCTGCAAATAGCAAAAGCCTGACTTCTTCCTTTCCAATTTGTATCCCCTTAATCTCCTTATGTTGTCTTATTGCTCTAGCTAGAACTTCAAGTACTATATTGAATAAGTATGGGGAGAGCAGACAGCCTTGCCTTGTTCCTGATGTTAGTGGAATTGCTTTGAGTTTCTCTCCATTTAATTTGATGTTGGCCGTCGGCTTGCTGTAAATTGCCCTTATTATGTTTAGGTATGTTCCCTATATTCCTGATCACTCCAAGACCTTTATCATGAAGGAGTGTTGGATTTTGTCAAATGCTTTTTCAGCATCTAATGAGATGATCCTGTGGTTTTTTTCTTTCAGTTTGTTTATATGGTATATTACGTTGACAGACTTTCATATGTTGAACCACCCTTGCATCCCTGGAATGAAGCCTACTTGATCATAGTGGATAATTGTTTTGATGTGTTTTTGGAGTCTGTTTGCCAGTATTTTATTGAGTATTTTTGCATCAATGTTCATGAGGGAGATCGGTCTGTAGTTCTCTTTCTTTGTTGCATCTTTGTTTGGTTTAGGAATCAGGGTAATTGTAGCCTCGTAGAAGGAGTTTGGTAATGTTCCTTCTGTTCCTATTGTGGGAAAAGATCTTCACCAACCCCACATCTGACAGAGGGCTGATATCCAGAATATATAAAGAACTCAAGAAATTAGACATCAAAATGCCCAACAGTCCAATTAAAAAAATGGGCTATAGAGCTAAACAGAGAATTCTCAATAGAAGAAGCTCAAATGGCCAAAAGACATTGAAGGAATTGCTCAACATCCCTAATCATCAGGGAAATGCAAATCAAAATGACTCTGAAATACCACCTTACACCCGTCAGAATGGCTAAGATCAAAAACACTGAAGATAGCTTATGCTGGAGAGGATGTGGAGCAAGGGGAACTCTCCTCCACTGTTGGTGAGAATGCAAGCTTGTATAGCCACTTTGGAAATCAATATGGCACTTTCTTAGAAAATTGGGAATCAATCTCCCCCAAGACCCAGCTATATCACTCTTGGGCATATACCCAAGGAATGCTCGACCATACCACAAGGGCACATGCTCAGCTATGTTCATAGCAGCATTGTTTATAATAGCCAGAACCTGGAAACAACCAAGATGCCCTTCAACTGAAGAATGGATAAATAAAATGTGGTACATATACAGAATGCAGTACTACTCAGCAGAAAAAAACAATGGCAGCATGAAGTTTGCAGGCAAATGGATGGACCTAGAAAAAATCATCCTGAGTGAGGTAACCCAGACTCAGACAGACAAACATGGTATGTACTCACTCATAGGAGAATACTAGATGTAAAACAAAGGATGACTAGACTGCTACTCACAACTCCAGGGAGGCTACCTAGAAAACAGAACCCTAAGAAAGACACAGGGATCACCCAATGACAGAGAAATGGATGAGATCTACATGAGCAAACTGGAGGTGAGGGGGGGTAATGGGCAAGGGTCGAGGGAAAGAGAGCTTAGGGTAGTGGGAGATCCCAGCTGGATTAAGAACAGAGAGGGACAACAAGGAAAAAGAGACCATATTAAATGAAGACCCCATGGGAATAGGAAGAAGCCAAGTGCTAGAGAGGTCCCCAGAAATCCACAAAGATACCTCCACAATAGACTGCTGGCAATGGTTGAGAGACAGCCTCAACTGACCTAGTCTGGTGATAGGATGGCCAAACACCCTAACTGTCATGCTAGAAATCTCATCCAATGACTGATGGACGCAGATGCAGAGATCCACGCCAGGCCCCAAGTGGAGCTCCAGGAGTCCAATTGGCGAGAAAGAGGAGGGATTGTATGAGCGAGAATTGTTGAGACCAAGATTGGAAAAAGCACAGGAACAAATAGCCAAACTAGTGGAAACACATGAACTATGAACCAATAGCTGAGGAGCCCCCAACTGGATCAGGCTCTCTGGATGAGTGAGACAGTTGATTAGCTTGAACTGTTTGGGAGGCCCCCAGGCAATGGGACTGGGACCTGTCCTTAGTGCATGAGCTGGCTGTTTGGAACCTGGGGCCTATGCAGGGACACTTTGCTCAGCCTGGGAGGAGGGGACTGGACCTGCCTGGACTGAATCTACCAGGTTGAGCTGAATCCCCAGGGAAGTCCTTGCCCTGGAGGAGGTGGGAATGGGGGGTGGGCTGGGGGGAGGGCGCAGGGCAGGGGAGGAGAAAGGACAGGGGAATCTGTGGCTGATACGTAAAATTAAATCAAATTATAAAATAAAAAAAAGAATAGTCACCACAGGAAAAAAAATCTAAGACCAATCAAGAAGTTGCTAAATGCAGCAGAAATACTGAAGAATATTTTTGAGGATCACACGACACTATTTTAGAGAATTTGAAAAACACCAAGTAGAGGCTCTTACTCATTACACAGAATCCTATGTGCTGTGTTTAGCTTCTACTTGTTTCGCTGTTCAGAATTTCTATTTTTTAATTCATCATATTTATTTATTTATTTAATTTTACCCTTCTCTTATACATTACATCCTGACCACTGTTTTCCCTCCCACCTCTCTTCCCACTTGCTCACCCCACCTCCCATCTTTCCAAGATCTACTCCTCCTCTGTTTTCCTTCAGAAAATGGCAGACCTTCTAGGAATATCAACTGAACAAGGCATAATAAGTTACATTAAGACTAGGCATATATTGCCATATCAAGGCTGGACGAGGCAACCCAGTAGGAAGAAAGGGGTGTCAAGTACAAGCAAAAGAGTAAAAGACAGTCCCTGTTCCCACTGTTAGGAATCCCACAAGAACACCCAGCTACACAATCATAGCATATATTCAGAGGACCTAGGTCAGACCTATATAGGCTCCCTGGTTGTCGCTTCATTCTTGGTGAGCCCCTATGAGCCTTGGTTAGTTGATTCTGTGGGTGGTTTTCTCCTGGTGTCCTTGACCCCTCTGGCTCCTATAACCCTTCCTCCCCCTCTTCCATGGGATTCCCTTAGTACTATCTAATGTTTAGCTATGGGTTTCTGCACCTGCTTCTATCAGTTGCTGGATGAAGCCTCTCTGATGATGATTATGTTAGGTTCTAGTCTACAAGTACAGCAGTATATCATTAGGAATCATTTCATTGACTTTTTACCAGTTGTGTTTGGTTTTATATTTTTTATAATTTTCTTCTCTACTTCCTACTTCTCCCAGGTGCCCTTCACCCTACCTACCCATTTCCATATTCTTTTTATCTCTTAAAAGAAAAAAGAAGCAAGGCAGTGGTGGCGCATACCTTTAATCCCAGCACTCAGGAGGCAGAGCCAGGAGGATCTCTGTAGTTCGAGGCCAGCCTGGGCTACCAAGTGAGTTCCAGGAAAGGCAAAATCTACACAGAGAAACCCTGTCTCGAAAAACCAAAAAAAAAAGAAAGAAAGAAAGAAAGAAAGAGAGAAAGAAAGAGAAAAGAAAAAGAAAAAGAAAAAGAAAAAGAAAAAGAAAACAGCCACTACAAATCATGATATTCAATTTGTGTTCCACAGATATTACTGAGGATGAGGTTTGCCTTGGACTGTGTGTGAAATACCAAGTGTCACATCTTTTGAGAAATGTGATTGTCCTGCTCCAGACAGCTATTATTTCAAAATGGCTTCTTCACTATTGGTGAGGTGTTCTGCCTATTTCTTCTCCTTCATGTTGAGATTTTGTCTGGCTTGAATTGTGTTGGAGTTGAGCATATTATCAAAGTCTTGGAGTTAATATGTGATTCAGGCCAGCTGTGTCTGAAAAAATGCTCTTTCCTTAAAATCATTTACCATCTCCAGCTCTGACAATTTCTCCTATTTTCTCTTCCATATAAATCCTTAGAGTAGAAGGAAGGGTGTGATAAAGACATCTCATTCAAGATCACTCATTCTGAAGTATTCCAGTTCCTTTATATTGTCCAGTTGTAGATTTCTGTGTTAATTGCCATCTATAGTAGGAAGCTTCTCTAACAAAGGTTGATCAATGTAGTCTATGGGTATAACAATACGCCCTTCAGAGTCTTCTGTTGTTCTTCTCTTTTAGCAGAATAATAACAGTAGGTTTCCTTGTGGGCCTGTGATCTATCTTCTCTCAATCTCAACTTTTCTCAATGGTATCAGGTATGAGATACATTTTAGAGAATTGTCCGTTCACTCAATAAAATGTAGTTGGTTATCACCATAAGATTTGTGAGACAATCCCTCCAGTAGGTATATTTTATATAGAGATCATTCTTGTATATATCAGAGTGATGTTAATGATGGCTTTCTCCTCAGGTAGCATGCATAGCACCTTCAAGCATTATGAACACTAGTCAATGGCAAGGAAGCTTCCAATGAAGACCATGTGCCTCCTTATTCTACACCATAAGATGTGAGGTCTTCAGTAATAGAGCCATACCCTGAAAAATACTTAAAAAGATGCAATCCATTCTTAGCACTAGATATGTATTTGCATATCTATGGTATCTATTTGCAGTATCGTATACCTCATTATATGCTTATTCCATTTTACTTCTTTTTATAAAATGTATTTATTTTTAGACACTTCTATAGTAGTTGGTTTTCATATGGCTTTTCAAAAGGCTTTTAGTGTTAGATATCCCTCCACATATTCCCTTTGCCCAAAGTGAAGGATGTTTAAGTCAGAGAGAGTAATATATGATTATGTCCATAAGTGATTGAAACATATTTTTTTTCAGAATATGTTATAAGACCTGGCTCTACTTGAATCAGAGTTCTAAGAGTCTACTAACACTGTCTATATCCTTGTACCATCCCTTTTCTAACATTAATTCTGATAAATCAGGGGAGGACCAACCATCATTATTTCTATTTGAACACCCTTCATATATGATCAGATTCTTTCCTTCCATGCCCCAGGTGAAGTCTGCTCAACTTTACCAGTCTGCAGCAAGTTCCTGCACATCGGATTAGCCCCAATTCCTTCAACACAAATGTTCCTGTTTCTCCATAACCTTTTGCATTTGTGGAGCACCAATATTCTCCTTGGCAACAAAATCTCCCTATATGGGTTTATGCATTGCTAAGACCTCTGCCTCAGTGCAGGAGTGTGCCATCCCTGTAGGTATTTCCATGTTGCTTTGTAAGTCTTCCTGGTCATGATTTAATGAGTTTCTCAAAACAGTTTCTCGTATAGAGCAATTTACTTTACTATACTTCTTCCAATGTTCCACTAGGGGAGCAGAGACCATCATGAAATGGGCATGGCATTGTTTCAGAGACTTAGATCTCATCCCAGATGGCCTTGAGAATCATAGTCTGCTTCTCTTGGAGCTGTGAGCTCCCTGAGCTTTTCAAGCAAATAATGAGGACGGGGTTAGGCATGAAGGTGATGGATCTCTGGCTCAGCTTACATTTCTAATGATTGCAGGCACACCATACATTGATGCTGTTGTCCCACACAAGAAAGATTTTTGGTAGCCCCCCTCTATCTACAACCTTGACTACTGTGAGTACCTTCATGTGTAAGGTTAGTCATGTAAGGCAACTTACCATCTATGCAGTGATTCTTTCCTAGGAGGTCATGGTCAGTAGTGACATCATCATTCAGAATTGTTATGAAAACACATTTCTAAAGTGTATCCCACTTCAACTGAATCATATCTTTGGATAATTATGTCCAGATATTGAAGTTTCCTCAAGACCCTAGGATGGTCCTGACTCAACTGACTTTTAGGAACCGCTGTCATGGAGTTAAAAATTAAAAAAGCAGCATGTGCAAACTACCCAGAACAAGACAAGACATTTCAGTGTTTTTCATCTGTATTTCTCTTCTGAGAAAAAGCAATACATCAGGAATAATTTCCATCAATGCTTTTATTTTTCTGACTATAAGGTTCTCACAAATGGGGATGACCACCTCCTGGATCAACTCCATAACAGTGCATATGGACATGCATCTCTCATAAACATTGTCATCTTATTTTTCATTAATCATAATAAGACTCCAGAACTAATTTTCTATAAGCATATTTTTGAATATACAAATTCATAAGACAAGACACAGATTACAGGAATGGACAAAGGAGAATTGTGCAGAATTAACATAGGGTGTCTTTAGAATTATGGAATTTCTGTACAACCAGATATCATCAGTGGAAGCATGATCTTGCAAATGTGGCAAAAAAAAAAACCATTGAAATAGTCGCTTTGAGATGAAAACTATTAACTTAATAATATCTCAGTAAAATATAATGCTATATATATGTATATATATACATATATACAATAAAGCAAATCATTTTGTGTTTTGATTCTTTATTTGACTTACTGATTTAGAAGCATCCACACTGTGGCATTTATCAACATAATTTTATACCCAAAATATTTCACTGTATTAATATATTTCATTTATATATTCTTGAATTCATGGTGATATGTCACAATTTTTGGCTGGTATGAGTAATGATTCTATAATACCTGTGCACTTTAGTTTTCTACAATAAACATCTTCATTTCCCCTTGGTGTCTACAGCAGAGAGAGTCATATGAACAGTTTTTTGAGGAACAATCCCACTGGTTTTCACTTCTACTGCAGTCTACATTCCCCCAGAATTAATGAATGGGTCCAGAAAAATCAATCAATTATTCAATTAATCAGATTTTAACTCTTTCATCTTATTTTATATTTCCACATATCTTAATTCCTTATTGTCACATTTTTTTCTTTCTCCCCTTCATTCCTCATTTTCCCAATAATGTGTTAAAGTGTTCACAGAGCACAATGATATCATGTTTTTTGAAGTGACCCAAGTACAAGAGTAATATAATGTATCTTCCTTGAAGAGAAAATTGTTCCATCTCAACAGGGATAGTCTCATCTGTGCTAATAGACATTTCATGTTTGAGCTCTAATGGTGTCTCCGAAAACAGACATAGAGAAACCACTGTCATTTTAGGATGATTCTTCATGTGATGGACACAGGCGCTTACTTTGTTACAGGGCCCTGTAAACCTGACCCAAATTAGACAGAATCTGGCAATCAAATTGAAAAGGGAAAAAGTGGAAACCTCAGTGCAAGGATACGAATAGTAATTTCATGATAGAATTTACAGCTCAGTGGCATTGGTTTTTTGATGGGATCCAACTGAAGAATAAGAGAAGATGAATGGGAAGAACACAGAACAGCAAATGGAAAATGAAGGTGAATGTGCAGACTTGCACCTTAATACCAAGTGCTCTCTACAGCTGGGATCAATAGTTCCCACTGAGCTTAGATTAACCTAAAAATTACTTCTGACCAATTATTCTTCTCCTAAACACATTAGTAGAAATAATATTCCTTGTCAATAAACACTATTCAAAGTAAAACCTGTGCTACTGCTGCTTCTTTTCTGAGAGTTGGGGTAAAGCCCCACAATAAAACCCTGTAATGTTGGCTATCTCTTATGGAATTTTTTGCTCATGCATTGAGTGGGTGCTAGACTCTACATTACAACTTCCTCTAAATTCTTTAATTTTTTTTTTGATTGTTCAACCTGAGTTTTTGTCATATGGCATATAGAAACTGAAAATACTGGTTAGAAAGATGGCTAACCCTGTTCTCTCTTTATCTGAGACACCACCAGTATTTTCTAACTCTAATACCATTGACAAGCTAGACAAGGGTGCTCATAAGGAATGGAAGAGAGACTTGCAAGTATACATCTATCTTTTCTGAATCTAGAATCAGCTTGGCACAACTCTGTAACATCAGGTAGGCCAGTCAAATTCTATTAACAAACTTACCTTTTAAAGACACTCATTAATAAAGAATTGAGGTCACTAAGCAGGAGAGAATGACAAAAAGTACTTCCTCCTCTTCACCACTAGTTTTTCACAGGAAAGCTCCCCACCATCTATATGGCTAAGCATAGAAGACTGTAGTCTAAATTTCCTTGCTGATCTCTAAAGACATCCACTCTTTATTTTCTCTCTTCCAAAAGTATAGACCATTGTTCAAACTCTAAAACATACCACTAAGACCCATCTTTGGCAGGATATATTATCTGTGGAAACAAACAATGGTCAGAATACATGGAGACACTTGAGTAATCTTGCATCAGGGAGTTACAGTGAACCCTAGCTTGGAAAGATCTACATATAAACTTCTATCGCTCTGTTCCAGTGACCAATCATACTGGACCTTGGGTCAGGTGCTCTCTTAGCCCTAGGAGATAGACACAATCAGTAGGAAAGAGCTAGTTACCATCAAAAGAAGCCCTAAGCCAAAACAGTTCATCAACCTTGAGTCACATCTACCCAAATGTCTCCTGAAAGACATGAGGATGGCCTTATATCCTTTTTCTCATGTCTCCTTCCAAAGAGCCTTTCAGTTCTTTATCTTTCTTATTGAAATGGACTTCAATTGTTGACAATGAAGCAAAGAAATATTTGTTGTCAGTATACTATTTGTTCATGAATAAGACATAAAGTAAATCCTTCATATTCTAAAACTGTGACCAGATTTCATGGGCACCTCATTGCAGTGGATTCATCATTGATGCTCTGAATCATTGACCACAAGAGATATTTCTCCTGTAAGGTGTACTTTGGGACCAAGGAATATCATCACATTTCAATACAAATAAAATATCACCACATTTCCCCTTTTTTGTCTAATAAAAAATAAAAAAGTTATAACTAATGTAAGAAAAACTATATGCAATAAGTACAATAACTATATATAATATATAAGCAATAATACATCAACAATATCTAGTCCATTTGCATTTGACAAATTCAGAGAATATATTCCATTATCGATCCTATCTTGGTGAGTCCAAAATGTACTTAATTCACTTTCTATCCTATCTTGTATTACTAATAGAAAACTATCTTATGATAAATTTATACACTTAACACATCTTAGTGAGTTTCTTTTCTGAATTTCTTAACAAGGAAAACTAACTATAACAATCTAATCTTCAACTCCCTCAGAGACTCAAGAAGGAAATAATATTACCTAGTAAAACAGGAAGTGCAAACAAGCAACTTCCAAAACACTTGAGTTATGACAGAAACAGCCAGCTGCCTGGACAGTCACCTGAGGTTTCTCTGCATGTTGGGGGAATCATCTTTGGCCTACAGGCCTAGTGTATCTGACAGACTCGTTTGTGAAGTAGGATGCATGCAAGGCCTACAGCTCAACCTCACATTCAGTGTGAATATTCCATGTACCAGATAAATTTGAATTCTGCCAGTGTCCTGTCATGATTCAGGACTTTAAATTCTGGAAATTGCTGGTGTTTTTGTGAATTCAGCTTCCTGTTCTTCTTGGCTTGTGGGTGGCTTCATTCATTTCCTTTATTAAATGCCAGTTTACCATTGAGAAGCAGACTCTGTCAGCCTAGTTACTCCACCAAGAATAACTGTTCCAGCCACTGTTCTACTGCACATCAGGAGCCATCAGTCCACTGCCTGTTCAGCTGCCTTCAAAGGAAGGGGCACTGTACTTTTCCAGATTGCAAAGCCATTTCAGCTAAACAAAGGAGATTAGATTCAGGGTTCTTGTTTTAAAAAAAAAGAAAAAAGAGGATATAGATAAGAGATAGATTATTGAATTTACTCTGAAAAGAAGAAAGGGAAGATATAAAATTATGAGATAAAAGGTAGATTATTGAATTCACTATGAAAAAAAGAACATGGATAGGATAAGATAAAAAGGTAAATATCTTTATCTCATTTCCACTGATCATGATTGGAATCAAATATGTAATCCAGTATGGATTTTAGAACATACAAATCTATAAGGTAGGATATAGATTATGGAAATGGACAAAGAAGAATTGTGTAGAATAGTCATAAGATTTCTTTAGAATTAATGGAAATATTGTGCAAGCTGATATCATTGTGGAGGTACATACAGCCTTACAAATATCGCATAAAACATTGAAATATTCACTTCGATAGAAAAACTATCACATGAATATATCAATAAAATATTATGTGGCTACCCAAGTAAAAATAAAATGATGAAGTACCTCATTTTATGCCTTAATTTCCCATTGGATTTAATAATTTAAAATCATTCATCCTGTGGCATATATCAACACCTGATTTTGTAACTAAAATATTTCACTAACTGAATATGTATTTCACTTCTATATTCTTCAATTGATGTTAATTTACCACAGTTTAAGGTTAGTATGTGCAATTGTTCTAGAATATTTGTGCACTTAAATTTTCCTCAATAAACACTGCCATTTGTCCAGGCTTTCTATACAATAGTTTAGATCATATGAACAATTCTTTAAGGAGCAATAACACCAGTTTCTACTATTGTAATCTATATTTCCACCAAATTAGTGTTAATTCATTCAGAACAGGTCTGGCACTATAATGTATCTATCATCTAGCTGGCTATCTAGCTATCTAGTTATCATCTATATAGCTAGCTATCATTTCTCTATCATCTATTACCTGTTTAATTCTTTCACCTTACCTTTTCTTTCAACATACCCTTCCTTCCTTCTGTCCTTCAGTCATCCCACCATCCCTCCTTTCCTCCCTTCCTTTCTTCTTTCCTTCCTCACTTTCTTTCATTTTTTTGTCCTTAACCTCATCTTTTACTATTTTGAAATATGTGTTGATACATGCTATAATTGCAGTAGAATGATAACTTAGGTGCTGATACTGTAGGCCCTGAAGCATGTTAAAATGGTATGCACTGAGTTTTCCATCCTATTGGATAGTCTTCATTTTCCTCTAGCTCTTGACACAAGTGAAAATATTGTAATAATTTTCATCTCAGTTTTCTTATTGTAATTGAGGAGGTTGTTGTAATAGATGGTGATGAATGAAGTTGTTTCTCTAGGACTCTAGATGTTAGATAACTCAAATTTCAAAATATCTTGAAATTCCATTTTATACTCTTTGTATTAAACCCAGTGTCTTTATTTTTAAATGACACAATACAACAATGAAAAGTTAATGGAAGCAACAATTCTTCATTATTCCTTATTAGGAATATTCCTAATTAGTTTCTTATTACACAGTTTTGAGATATAGATAACACCAACATTATTGCTTCTAAAACTGTGATGATCTCAAGAAAAGGGTGGATTCTTATTAAAGACAATTGTTGAAGCTGTTGGAACTCTTCAGCCTTGAGCTAATCCAGACACCATTAGAATTTACAAGAATTTCTGAGTAAATAACATGTTTAATAACACACTGTCTGCAGGACCATCTCCTGTCCAAAACTAAGAAAGAAGCCTAAGGTCTAGATACTACAAAATAGAGAAATGATCCCTGAAAATGCAGTCACAATTTTAAAATATTCAGAGGCATGAGATCATGAAGTTGCCCCTATTCCAACTTCAATACTGTTCTGGTGAAGCCTTAATTTCAATGCATGGACACTATTCCAGTGGTAGACACATCTCAATACACTTAATAATTCCCTTGCTCATATTGATGCACATCTCAGGTTATGTTTCCCACCTCAAAATGGGGACTTCCTTCTCATCATTGCTAATCACCATTTCAAGTTAGAGTCCTAAGGATTCTCTGAAAACAGACAAAGAAACCTTTGACTCTGTAGGATGATTCTTCCTACAATGGACATAGGCCCTTTCTTTGACACAGCTCTTCATAAATCTGACCCAAATTCCACAGAATCTGTTAATCAAATTTTTAAAAAAAGGAAAAAGCGGAAACCTCACTGCAAGAATGTGAGCAAATAATTCTTTGATAGAAATGTTCACAGCTCAGTGATACTTGTTTTGTAATAGAATACAACCTAGAAATAGAAAGTGAATGGGAATAGAAAGTGAATAAAATAGCAAATGGGGAATGAAGAGAAATGTGTGAACTTATACCTTAAATTACATGTGCTCTCTATAAAATTGCTTGTCCATTAGCTCAGGCCTACCACTGCCTAGCTCTTACATTTAAACTAACCCATAATTCTTTTTTTTTTATTTTTATTTTGCAATACAATTCAGTTCTACGTATCAGCCACAGATTCCATTGTTCTCCCCCCTCCCGCCTCCCTCACCTTCCCCCCAGCCTGCCCCCCATTCCAATCTCCTCCAGGGCAAAGCCTTCCCCACAGACTGAGATCAACCTGGTGGACTCAGTCCAGGTAGGTCCAGTCCCCTCCTTCCAGGCCGAGCCAAGGGACCCTGCATAGGCCCCAGGTTTCAAACAGCCGACTCATGCAATGAGCACAGGACCCGGTCCCACTTCCTGGATGCCTCCCAAACAGATCAGGCCAATCAACTGTCTCACCCACTCAGAGGGCCTGATCCAGTTGGTGACCCCTCAGCCATTGGTTCATATTTCATATGTTTCCGTTCGTTTGGCTATTTGTCTCTGTGCTTTATCCAACCTTGGTCTCAACAATTCTCGCTCATATAAACCCTCCTCATTTTCGCTAATTGGACTCCCAGAGATCCACCTGGGGCCTAGTCATGGATCTCTGCATCCAGATCCCTCAGTAGTTGGATGAGGTTTCTAGCACGACAATTAGGGTGTCTGGCCATCCCATTACCAGCGTAGGTCAGTTTGGACTGTCTCTCGACCATTGCCAGCAGTCTGTTGTGGGGGTATCTTTGTGGATTTCTGTGGGCCTCTCTAGCACTTTGTTTCTTCCTATTCTCATGTGGTCTTCATTTACCATGGTCTCCTATTCCTTGTTCTCCCTCTCTGTTGTTGATCCAGCTGGGATCTCCCACTCACCCAAGCTCTCTTTCCCTCCACCCTCGCCCTTCACTATCCCCACTCATGTCCAGGCTGTTCATGTAGGAAGTAGTCTTGAATGCATTGGCATAGGAGACCACTTTCTAAATAGAACACCAGTAGCACAGACACTGAGAGAAACAATCAATCAATGGGACCTCTTGAAACTGAGAAGCTTTTGTAGGGCAAAGGATACGGTCAACAAAGCAAAGCGACAGCCTACAGAATGGGAAAAGATCTTCACCAATCCCACATCTGACAGAGGACTGATATCCAGAATATATAAAGAACTCAAGAAATTAGACATCAAAATGCCCAACAGTCCAATTAAGAAATGGGCTATAGAGCTAAACAGAGAATTCTCAACAGAGGAAACTCAAATGGCTGAAAGACATTTAAGGAATTGCTCAACATCCTTAATCATCAGGGAAATGCAAATCAAAACAACTCTGAGATACCACCTTACGCCTGTCAGAATGGCTAAGATCAAAAACACTGAAGACACCTTATGCTGGAGAGGATGTGGAGCTAGGGGAACTCTCCTCCACTGCTGGTGGGAATGCAAGCTTGTACAACCACTTTGGAAATCAATATGGCACTTTCTTAGAAAATTGGGAATCCATCTCCCCCAAGATCCAGCTATACCACTCTTGGGCATATACCCAAGGAATGCTCAACCACACCACAAGAGCACTTGTTCAGCTATGTTCATATCAGCATTGTTTGTAATAGCCAGAACCTGGAAACAACCTAGATGCCCTTCAACTGAAGAATGGATAAACAAAATGTGGTACATATACACAATGGAATACTACTCAGCAGAGAAAAACAATGACATCATGAGGTTTGCAGACAAATGGATGGATCTAGAAAAAATCATCCTGAGTGAGGTATCCCAGACTCAGAAAGACAAACATGGTATGTACTCACTCATAGCAGGATACTAGATGTAGAACAAGGATGACTGGACTGCTACTCACATCACCAGGGAGGCTACCTGGAAAACAGGACCCCAAGAAAGACACAGGGATCGCCCAATGACAGAGAAATGGAATGAGATCTGCATAATTCTTATTTATGTTTAACCATGTGGCTTGGTACCTTTTCTCAGTTCTGTCTTCACATCTTGCTTCCTCTGTGTCTGGCTGGCGACTCCTGACTCAGCCTTCCTATTCCCGGAATTCTCCTCTCTGCTTGTCCCACCTATACTTCCTGCCTGGCTACTGGCCAATCAGCATTTTATTTATTATCCAATCAGAGCAACACATCCACAGCATACAGAGCAATATCCATAGCCCATGTCCAATACCATAGAGAAGGCAGAGCAGGAAGGTCATAAGAAATGAGTGATAGATTTGCATACATATGGTTTTTTTCCTGAGACTAGATTCAGCTTGGCACAACTCTGTAACATCATGTAGGCTAGTTAACTCTATTAACACACTTACATGTTAAAGACACTGATGAATGAAAAACTGAGGAGTCTGAGCAGGAGGGAATGACAGGAAGTCCTTCCTTCTCTTCTCCACTACTAGTTTTTTACAGTAGCCCTCAAACACCATTAGTATAGCTAAATATAGAAGATTGAGTTCATACTGTAGTCTCAATTGACTTGTTGATCACAAAGGACATCTCCTTATTTTCCTCCCTTACAAATGTATAGACTCATTCTTCAAATTTTAACATGCCCTTTGGCAGGATTTGTTAGCTATGGGAACAAAATGGTCAGAATACATGGAAACACAGGAGTGACCTTACATCATCAATTACAGTGAACCCTAACTTGGAAAGATCTACAGATGAACTTCTGTCACTCTATTCTAGTGACCAATAATACTGGACCTTTGGTCAGGTACTCTCTGAGGCCTAAGAGATGGATACAATCAGCAGGAAAGAGCTAGTCAACAGGAATAGAAGCACTGGGTCAAAAGGTTCCACTCCTCCTGAGTCACATCTACCCAACTGCCTTCTCATAGCCGTGATGAGGACTTACATACCCTTGTTCTTTTTCATGTTTCTACCTTCCCTACACACTTTTATTTCCATACCATTGAAATTACTTTTGCTTATTAAGAATCACATAGGGAAAAATTACTCAGCAAAGTTATGCTCTCCATATAATATTTGTTCATGAAGAAGCTGTAAAGAACATCCTCTTCGTTCTATAACCCTGGCCAGGATTCAGGGCCACCTCACTGCCTTGGATGAATTAACGTAACTCTGAAATCCTAACCACAATGAGGCATTTCATATTTAAGCACAAACAAGCTATTCCTTGACACCAAGGATGAAGCTCAGCACCAAAATGACACCACCCTTGTTGACGAGTGTTCAGGCCTATGGGCTGAAATGTGCTAGGCATTAAGGATATCCACACAAAATTTGTCCTTTGAATATACATGGTTTATTCACACAAACATCCCTTATAATATCATGCTAAAAATAAAAGCTAAACAGACAACTCACCATGTGAGGAAAATGTGTTATGCAGACGTGCTACTGTAGGGTTCCACTGGGAAGTCTTCTCCAGTGAGGACACTTTATTTTTTGTTTTTTATTTTGTTTGTTTGTTTGTTTTTTATTTTGTTTTTTTGAGAAAGAGTTTCTCCGTGTAGCTTTGTGCCTTTACCTGGAACTCACTCAGTAGCCCAGGCAGGCCTCAAACTCACAGAGATTCACCTGCCCCTTGCCTCCCAAGTGCTGGGATTAAAGGCATGCACCACCACTGACCGGCCAGTGAGGACACTTTAAAAGCTTGCATGTTTGTCTCACATCTGCTCTGAAGTCCTTCAGCCAAGGAAGCCTGGGATGATAGCACTGATGGAGGTCCAGGAGATCCCTATGCGCTTTGACTATGGCTGACAGTCAGGTCTTTGTGAGCCTAGCTTTGGGCTGAAATTTCAGTGGTCACTGAGGCCAGGGCAATACTACAAAGTCTTCTTGCAGATGAGTACCAACATGCAGGCTAGATAATTCATATCTCAGGAACACTGCAGTGCAATCCTATAGACCGTTCCCAAATATACAATTATTTTTATCATTTCCTTGGGCAGTAGCTTTGCACTTTCAGAACTCGGAGTTTGAGACTGGTTTACCAGCTCATCAATACCAACTTGGGTTTAGCTTATTAGCATTTCGCAGATATGTCCTTGGGCTAGGCTTATATCTGAGCTGCCTGGTGGCCTGCCTGGAACTTGCTTTTGAGGCCTACCCCTTACCAGAGTTTATGGTGGTAAAATTCTATCTCACATACTTTACATTCTTCCTAGTCAGACTAAATGTTTATATTTGTTCATTTATTTTTCATCTCTCTCTCTCTCTCTCTCTCTCTCTCTCTCTCTCTCTCTCTCTCTCTCTCTCTCTCTTTAAGACAAGCTTTCTCTGTGTAAGAACCCTGGCTGTCCTGGAACTCATTTGTTGACCAGGCTGGCCTTGAATTCACAGAGATTTGCCTGCCTTTGCCTCTTGAGTGCTGAGATTAAAGGGGTGCACCACCACTGGCCAGCTAAATGTTTTCTAAGTTAAGTAAAATCAGTTTTAAGTTATAATCCTTATACTTATATAATTAAAATGCCCAGTTTGGGGCTGATGTGTACTTCTTCCTAGACACAATATTCTCACTCCTCCATCATTTCTACCCTAATAGCTTCACACACAGACAAAAGTTAGACTTACTACAATTGACAGCATCCATTCTTGCCTCAGGACTTCCACATAATTTATAGAATACCCTGAACAGCACATTAAGGCCTTAGCGCTCAATGGCTTTTACAGCCCAAGGTTCCAAATGCCACCACAATTCCCCTTTGAAACAACACAGTCTGGTCTATCATAGCAACACCTCATTTTCCAGCTACCAATTTCTGCTCTACTTTGGTTGGCTCCTGTCACTACACTAGATATCATTACCAAAAGAAAACTAGGGAGAGGGTGAAAGGTTATAGTTCACAGTTTACCATTTGTCATTGAAGGAATCCAGGTATGGAACTCAAGGTATGAGTTTGAAGTAGAAGCCATTTCCCACTGCTGAATGCTGACACGCTGCCAGTCTCCTGTTCAGCCTCCTTTCTTGCACAGCTTAGGCCCACCTGTATAGGGAAGTTATCATCCCCAATGGGCTGGGCACCTCTACACCAATGAGCAGTCAAGAAAATGCCCCAAGTGCATGCCCATAGGCCAATCTGATGGAAACGATTTCTCAAATAAGGTTCTCTTTTCCATGTGTGTTCAGTTGACAACCAAAATTAGCCATCATAGCTGGTTTGCCAGACATAGTTTTGTTAGCCTGTATCATGGAAAGCTTTTCATCATCCTAAAACATTGCCAGGTATTTTTGCTGGGTAAAGTAGTCTGGGCTGGCATCTGGATAAAGTAGTCTGGGCTGGCATCTGTGGTCTCTTAGAATTTAGAGCGCATTACTTAAGCCCTTTTGTCTTTTCAAGTTTCCATTGAGAATTCACCTGTTATTCTAATGGGTTTGCCCTTGTTTTTGATTCGTGGCTTTTCTTTAGTAGCTCTCAATACCTTTTCTTTTCTTGTATACTTAATATTTTAACTATAATATGGTGTGTAGAGCTTCTTTTATGGCCCTATATATTTGGTGTTCTGTGTTCCTCTCATACCTGAATCAGTACATCTTTTCTTAGTTTGCGGCATTTGGGAAAGTTTTCTTCTATGATCCTGGTGAAGATCAGACCTCTGTCATTCACCTTGTATTGTTCTTTTTCTTCTTCTATGCCTGTGATTCATAGATGTTTTCTACCATCATTTGTTGAGGATGTTGTATTTTCTTCAATGTATGTGGGTTGTTTTTTTTTTACATCCTTGTAAAAAGTCAGGTAGGTGTAGCTGTGTGTATTTATATATGACTCTTCTATTCTTTTACATTTTAATTTGTCTGTTTTTATGTGCCAGTACCATACTGTTTTATTATGATGGTTCTATACTATATTTTGAATTCAGGTACAGTGATATTGCCCATAGTATATTCTTTTAGTTGAAGATTTCCTTGGCTAAATTGGTACTTTTTCAATCCATAATGTTTTTGGAATGTGTATTCATAAGTCTGTTATAAGTAAACCTAGAATTTGGATGGTGTTGCATTGAATATGTAGAATGTTTCTTTTTTTTTTTTTTTTTTTTTTTTTGGTTTTTCAAGACAGGGTTTCTCTGTGTAGCTTTGCGCCTCTCCTGGAACTCACTTGGTAGCCCAGGCTGGCCTTGAACTCACAGAGATCCGCCTGGCTCTGCCTCCCGAGTGCTGGGATTAAAGAGATCCGCCCGGCTCTAGAATGTTTCTTGAGTGAAGAACTATTTTCACACACTATTTTTCCAACTCATAAACATAATGAGTCTGACCATCCTCCTGTGTCTTTTGCCATGTCTTAAAGTTTTCACTGTATATGTCTTTCATTTTGTTAGTTAGCTATAGTCCTCAGTACTATATATTTTGTTGCCATATGAATGACATTGTTTCATTTCATTTCTATCATTTCTATACATTTCTTTGATACATGAGAAAGCTAGAGATTTGTGTGAGTACTTTTGTAGCTCATAACTTTTATGCAAGTCTTTATCACCTTCAAGTAATTTTTGTGAACTCATTTGAGTCTGTTATGTATATAATAATAATGCCAGCTAACAGGACTTGTTTGACTTCTTTTCTTATTTTCATCTACTTTATTTCCTCCTCTTATCTTACTCCATTATCTAAGACTTCAACCACTATATTAAAAAAGGAGAAGAGAGAGTTGTCATCTTTGTCTTCTTCCTGATCTTTGAGAGACTCAGTATTCTTCCATTTAGCATGGTGTTGATTATAAACATGATATACCTAGCCTTTATTATGTTCAATGTACATCTGCCACTAATACTTCTATCATAAAATGATGTTGGGTTTTGTCAAAAGAGATCTTTTGAGTTCTAACTTGAATAAATATATATGATTGGCAACATTTGTTGATTTCCACATAGTGATCTATCTCTGAATTTCTGGAATGAAGACAAGTTGGTCGTGGTGAATGATATTTTTGATATATCTTTCAGTTATGTTTGCCAATATTTTACTGATAACTTTTAGAATCTTTGCAGCTTAGGTAGATAGGTCTCTAAATTTTGCTGCTAATGCTGTTGTTGTTGAATTTCTATCTGATTTTGGTGCCTTGTTAACACTTGCTTCATAAAGCATTTAGCAAATAAGGAACAAGGGGTTTGAATTTGAGAGAGAGTGAGTGGGTGAAGTGCACAAGAGTTGAATAAAGAAAGCGAAGGTCCTTCTTACATTTTCTGTTTTGTTTAATAATTTGAGTATCATTAATGTTATTTTTTAAGTTCTGTTAATAGTCTTTAGTTAACCCTCTGCCCCTGTTTTTTTTTTAAAAAATGGGTAGAGGGGTAAGACGTTTTATTAGATATTCATTATAGCTTGAACCTGATTGCTGATAATGACTCTAACAATTTTTGTCTTAAATTTGGTAAGTCTTATACATCTAAATATTTATCCATTTTTTATATTTGTAATATAATGAAATAGAAGTTTTACTGCTTTTTATGTTGATTTTTTTCTTTTATTGAAAATCAATTTTCTTTCACACAATGTATCCTTTTTATGGTTTGCTCTCTCTCAGACAATTTCTATATATATCCCCTGCCATCCCATCCACCACCTTTCTTTATCTCATTGGAAAATAAAAGGCATTTAAGGAATAATAGTAAAATTAAATTAAAAATTTTTAAAAAAAGACAAATCAGAATAGGACAAAACAAACAGAAAGAAGGAGAAAAAGCCAAGATAAGACATAAACAGACACAGACACAGAGACACAGTTGTCCATTTTCCCTGTTATTTGGTGATTGCATTTAGATGACCTTCATATATGTATACATTTAGGAAGATTCTATGGTATTAGATTTCCATACTACCATTCAAACAGTCTTTCATTTTAACTGTCTCACCATATATTCCCTCTCTCATCTCCCTCATCCCCCATTCATCCTCCTCCCCATTTGATCTTCCCTTTTCATTCCCCTACCATCCATTACTAAGTATCATATTTTTCCTTCCTAGGGATAGCTATCAGCTCCCTACCTCAGTTCCTTATTCTATCCCTACTCATGATGTTTCTATGGATGGTAGATTGCTTATCATCTACTTCACATCTACATATTTGCAAATGCATATTATATTTGTCTTTCTGGGTTTGGGATGGCTCATTCAGGATGATTTTTTTCTACTTCCATCCATTGGCATGTGAATTTAATGATTTCATTTTTTAAACAGCTGAGTAGTACTCCATTAGGTAAACCTTCCTTATCCTTTCATCTGCTGATGTATATCTCAAATGATTAAAATTTCTGAATATTATGAATACAGCAGTAAGCACCATGGTTGAGCAAGTATCTCTGTGGTAAAATGGAGTATCATTTGGTCATATGCACAA
This sequence comes from Peromyscus eremicus, assembly GCF_949786415.1. Lineage (NCBI taxonomy): Eukaryota > Metazoa > Chordata > Mammalia > Rodentia > Cricetidae > Peromyscus > Peromyscus eremicus. The sequence continues at coordinate 2,448,158 of NC_081420.1, read as the reverse complement.
TAGTGGAATAGCTGAACCATGAGGTAGATGGATTTCCATATTCCTGAGTTATCACCACACAGATTCTCATAGTGAATGTACAAACTTGAAGACCCACCAGCAATGGGTGAGTGTTCTCCTAAGTCCACATCGTCACCAGCATAACCTACCTCTTGTTTTATTGATCCTAGAAATTCTGACTAGTGTAAAATGAAATCTCAAGGTAATTTTTATTTGTATTTCCCTGATTACTAAGGATGTTGAACATTAGTTTAAGTGATTACCAGACATTTGAGGTTCCTCTTTTGAGAATTCTCTAGTTAGATCTACGCCGTATTTTAAAATTGGGTTAGTTGTTTTCCTGATATCCAGTTTCTTAAGTTCCTCATATATTTCAGATGTGAGCCCCCTATTGGATGTGTAGTAGGTTAACAAAAAAAAAAACTTTTCCCATTCTATAGGCTTCTGCTTTGCCTGAATGATGGTGTTGTGATACCTCCTGCAGATCTTTCTTTAATTAGCCAGGATTGTTTTAGCTACCCTGGGTTATTTGTGTTTCCACATAAAGCTGAAAATTGACCTTTGAAGTTTTGTGAATAATGATGTTCATATTTTTGTGTGGATTGTATTAAATCTGTATATTGCTTTTGGTAGAATAAATATTTTCACTGTATTAATTCTACACTATCCATCAGCATGGGAGATATATTCATCTTCTCTCCTATATGACTTAACTGTTTTTAAATCATGCAAGACTTTTACTTGCTTGATTTGTTACCTCTATGCTATTTTATATTTTTGAGGCCACTGTGAAGAGTATTACTTCTGTGATTTTTTTCTCAGTCTAATTGTCATTTGTATGTAAGAGGGCTACTGATTTTTGTGATTAAATTTTGTATCCTGATACTTTTCTGAAAATGTTCATAAGCTGTAGGATTTTCCTGGGGGTAATTTTAGGATCACTTATATATACTATCATATTACATGCAAAGACAGGTGTGTTGACTTCTTCCCTTCCAATTCATATCAGTTTGATAACTTCAGTTGTCTTGTTGGTATAGTTATGACTCAAGTGTTATATTGTAGGTATAGAGAGAGTGGATAACCTTGTCTTGTTCCTGATTTTAGGGAAATTGTTTTGATTTTCTCTTTTTTTAATTTTGATGTCAGCTATGGGCTTGCAGGAAACTGCTTTTATTATGTTGAGGTATGTTCCTTATATCCTTAATCTCTCCAAGATTTTTATCATGAATGGGTGCTAGATTTTTGTCAAAGACTTTTTCTGCATCTGATGATATGATCATGTGTTTTTCATCTTCCAGTTTGTTTATATGTCAAGTTACATTTATTGATTTAGATATGCTGAACCATCCTTGCATCTCTAGGGTGAAGCCTATTTGATCATAGTCTATGATTTTTACATAGACTATGTAAATCTGTGTTCTACCAAATTGGAATTGGATTCAGTTTACAATTGTTTTATTATTTTTGCATCTATATTCATAAGGGAAATTTGCCTGCAACCCCCCTTATTTGTTTTCCGTTTATGAGGTTTAGATACCAGTATAATTGTGAACCCATAAAAAATTGGGCCAAGTCCCTTCTGTTTATATATTTTGGAATAGTTTGAGGAGTATTGGCACTAACTCTTTGAAAGTCTGGTATAATTCTGTCCTACAACGATCTGGCCCTGTGCTGTTTGTTGGTTTGTTTGTTTTTTGGTTTTTTGTTTGTTTTAGGACTTTTGATCACTGCCTCTATTTCACTGGAAGATATGTCTATTTAAAGTGCTATTTTTAAAAATGATTTTAACCTAATTTAAGTTTAGTAAGTAATATGTTTCAAGAAAATTATCCACTTTTTTAAAAAAATTCCAATTTGGTAGAACACAGATTTTTTTTTCAAGACAGGGTTTCTCTGTGTAGTTTTGGTGCTTGTCCTAGATCTCCCTCTGTAGACCAGGCTGGCCTTGAACTCATAGAGATTCACCTGGCTCTGTCTCCCTAGTGCTGGAATTAAAGCTGTGCACCACCACCACCCAGCTAAGAACACAGATTTTTAAAGAATGTTCCTATGATTCTCTGAATTTCCTCAGTGTCTGTTGTTATATCCCCATTTTCATCTCTAATTTTCCTAATTTGGATCATATCTCTCTGCCTTTTAATGAATTTGGCTAAGGATTTGTCAATCTTATTGATGTTCTCAAAGAACCAACTCTTGGCTTCCTTGATTTTTTGTATCATTTTGTTATTTTATTTTATTGATTTTAGTCTTAAATTTGATTATTTCTTGACATTTACACTTTTAAGATGTGATTTATTCTTTTTGTTCTAGACCTTTTGAGTATGCTGTTAAATTATGATTATGAAATTTTTCCAATTTCTTTGTGTAGGCATTTAGTGCTGTGTAGTTTCCTCTTAGAATGTTCTTCATTTTGTCTGATACGGTTAGCTATGTTGTGAATTCATTTTCAATTCTTGAAATTATCTAATTTCTTAATTAATTTCTGTTTTGAAACATTTTTCATTCACTAGTGAGTTGTTGAGTTTCCATTAGTTTGTAATCATTCTGTTGTTATTGATATCCAGCTTTAATTAGTGGTCAGATAGGATGGAGGGTATTATTTGGATTTTCTTGTATCAGTTGAGACTTAATTTGTGTTTGAGTATGTGTCCAGTTTTGGAGAAGGTTCCATGGAATGTTGAGAAAAAAAGATATATTCTTTTGTGTTGGAGTAATATTTTCTATAAATATATGTTGAATATATTTGGCTTATGACATCAGTAAGTTCCAGCATTTCTGTTTTCATTTTCTGGGTAACTTCTCTATTGGCAAGACTGGAGCATTGACGATGCCCACTATAAAGTGTATAAAGGTCAGTATGTGATTTAAGCTGTAGTTGTGTTTCTTTATTAACTTTGCTGCCTTTGTACTTGATGCACAGGTGTTAAAAGTTGCAATGACTTCTTGATAAATTTTTCATTTGATTAATATGTAATATACTTCATTATCTCTTCTTCTAGTTTTGGTTCAGTCTATTTTGACATATACTAGCTGGCTACACCAATTTGCTTCTTAGGTCCACTTGCTTGGAATATCTTTTTCCATCTTCTTACCCTGAGACGATCTCTATTCTTGATGTTAAGGTGTGCTGCTTAAGTGCAACAGAAGGATGGATCCTGTTTTGCATCCATTATGTTCGTCTGTCTTTTTATTGTGGAATTGAGATCATTGGTGGTGTTTGTTATCAAGGAGCAGTGTTTACTGATTTCTGTAATTTTAATATAGTACCCACCCCCTTGATTTGCTTGTCTTGGTTTATTTATTACTTCTGCTTTCTTGGGTATCTATTAGCCTCTTTGGGTTGAAGTTTTTCTTCTAGAGCCTCATATAAGTCTGTACTTTTATATAAACACTGATTAAATTTTGATTTATCATAGAATGTCTTTCTTTCTCTGTCTATTGTGAATGAAAGTTTTGCTGGATGTAGCTGTCTAGGGAAGCATCTTTGGTCTCAAAGAGTTTAGAGAATATCTGTCTTGGCCTTTTTGCCTTCTAGAGGCTCCATTGAGAAGTCAGGTGTTATTCTAAAGGTCTATCTTTATATGTTACTTTGCCATTTTCCCTTGAAGCTTTTAAAATTCATTCTTTGTTCTGTTTGCTTAATATTTTGGTTCTTATGTATTGAGGGGAATTTCTTTTTTGGTTCAGTCTACTTGGCATTCTGCATGCTTCTTATACCTTGACAGGCTCCTTCTTTGATAAGTTATGGAATTTCTTCTCTGATTATTTTTGTGGCTTTGGCATGAGTGTCTTCTCCTTACCCTATTCCTATTATTCATGTATTTGTTCTTTTCATGGTATGTGTTGTGAATTCAGTTTTTTAGATTTAACATTTTCTTTGACTTATGTATCCATTTTTTGTGTATTGTCTTCAATTCTTTAACATTCTTTCTTCTGTGTCTTATATTCTGCTGATGAGTCTTACCTCTGAGGTTCATGGTCAAATTACTATTTTCATTTCCAGTTTCCCCTCAGTTTGCATTCTCCTTATTGGTTCTATTTTTACTCTTAAGTCTTTAACTATTTTATTTATTTTCTTTCACTGTTTCTATCTTTATTGATTTCTTCCTTTCTTCTGTAAGGAACTCTATCATACTTATAAAGGCTGTTTTAAGGTCTTTATCTTATGCTTTCAGCCATGTTGAATTTAACAAGTTCCTGTTGTAGTAGAGTTACTGGGCTCTAGCAGAAGCTAGTGCAAGGTTGAAGTTATAGATGAGGTAGAATGACAGCCCAACACTATGCAGAGGAGGGGCACGTGGTGCCATCTCACTGCACGGCATGGCCAAGAATTGAAACTGGGTAAATTTGTGTCAACTAAAAATGTCAAAGCAAAAATCTTCATATAATCTTTCTGGGCAGGGTTGCTGGTGGATAAATAGAACCCTAAAAACAAATGACAACCAATGGTAGAATGCATCCATCACACGAGTATGAGAATGAGTAACCCACCCTTTCTCCTGAACACTAGCACTTTGTTCACTCCTGAATTTAAGATGAATTGTGTGTTTGACCACCAAAACAAACTCCAGGAAAAGAGAAAGAAGACAGAAATTATGCTTGAATTTTAGTGTTTTGCTTGCACAATCATTAAAACTGAAAGAAATTGCTGCAGGAACCATTAATCTTCCTTAGTGAGAGCAACAGTTACATGTTCATAATGTCAAATAACTGAAAGCTAAGACAATTCACATGGCAATGGGGCTCTACTTGAACTCAGCTCTTTAATACACCAGGGAAAGGCTGGTCACTGAAGCAGATGGCATTATTCAGGAAATGCCGTCACCTGCCAAGTACTTCCTTGTCACCATCAGGCTGCTCACACGATGGGATAGTCAGCATATGAAGCAATTGCACAGTGGTTGTTCCGGTCTTTGGCAATCTTCATGTATCCCTCAATGCCCCATTCGTCACCCCAGCTGAAAGAAATTGTAGCTTCCGTTTAGTAGAAGAATAAAGGCATGAAGACATTGTAGTGTCCGTCTCCATAACACAAGTTCTTGGACATGAACACAGGACATACTTGGAACAAATAGGCTGGCCAGATTAGACAGTGAACTCCTACATCAGTGAGAGACACTGCCTCATTATAGAAGTTGGATAATGATTGAGAAAAAACTGGTGTTAACATCAGGCCTCTACACATGTCCACTTGCACACACATGTATCCACAGACATGCAAACATGTATATATGTACATACCACTTATACATGTACAAGGGAAAATGAGAACAGGTTTTTTCAAGAACAGAGAACTGTTATAAAGTTCTCTAGAGAGCTATCCAAATACTAACTGCAACAGGCAATCTCTTCATGAGTTTTCTGGAAGGGTAGCCAGTGTTCTTAACCACTGACTTATCTCTCTAGCCCCTAGAATTTTAAATATATGTTTGTTTTATTTTTGGCATGCCATACCTGTTTTTGACCAGCCAGTATTTTGTACCATCAGTTTCTTCTCCCTCATGTCCATAACCAACAACCAGAACTACATGATTCACTGTTGTGTTGCTGCATTTTTTGTCATGAAGAATACCTGAGAAATAAAATGGAAGCTGGTGTGAGATGCCCATGACACCTGACTGTGACCACTGCCACCATAGGTAACTATAGGTAAGCATTTTCCAAGATCCCTGAAATGATATAAAGTACAATCAGACCTCACAGTTGGATGAATTGTTACCAAGATTATTAACATATATAGGATTTCACAGAAAACTCAAGAAATACAAATGAGCATAAATTTGTTGAAACACATTTATCTATGTGCATATAAGATGACTTCTTGGAATCTTATGTTTTTGCTACTGCAATTTCATGCAAAGTTAAACTCACAAGTTATAAATTGCTTAATTCAAGATGTTCTGTTATAATTTGATTTTACATAATCAGTCTCTTTATATGTTTAAAACAGCCAACAAATGGAGAAAAACTGAAAGATTATATGGGCAATAAATTTTATGAATTATAACATATTAACTTGCATGTAGGGGTCATACCAGATGAAAAACCTAACTCAGTATTATTGAATGAACAGGAGGAAAAATCTAGAAACCCAAATGTTCATATCACATTTTATACATAAAAGTGAGCCCATGAATATGTAGTGGCACAGGGATATCACAAGTTTTTTTTTAATTTCATAATATATGCTAACCTCTCTTGTAGAAGATGAACAAATTAGAGGCAATATGAACTCCAGCAGAGATGGGCCCAATAGTTGCTACAGCAGCCATTAGACTATCCTCACTTTGTGGGAGGGATACAAATCCTGTGATTTTAGCAGCAGAATTCTTTGGATCATACCTGCATGGTCCTTCCTTTAAAAAACAAAGAGTTAAGAGACTCAGTTATGGCTGGGCGGTTGTGGCGCACTCCTTTAATCCCAGCACTCGGGAGGCAGAGCCAGGCCGATCTCTATGAGTTCAAGGCCAGCCTGGTCTACAAAGCGAGTTCCAGGAAAAGGCACAAAGCTACACAGAGAAACCTTGTCTCAAAAAAGCAAAAAAAAAAGAGAGAGAGAGAGAGAGAGAGAGAGAGAGAGAGAGAGAGAGAGACTCAGTTACTTCCACCCAAGTCCTAGAGGGCAAGAGTCACAACCACACCACTCTTCCCTTTGCAGCTGAGCACACTCAAGTATGGACTGTTATAAACATCTCAGGAAGTGAAATGCTACTAGGAGATTTGGAACAGAAAATTAATTCTCATAGCTTCAGTGATAACCAATTGGTCTTCCTATCCATAAGAAATCTTAATGGTGGAAAAATCTGTTTAGTATGTACAATAGACTGCATATTCTCCCTGTGCACAGAAGCAAAGAGAGCTGCACCAAACTCACCCCACCAGAAAGCTATGCAAATGTCAATATGCTTATGACAGCATTGATGGTGTACAGAGTGATTCTACGAACTAATTTCAGCTCTGAAGACAGTCAGTTGTCTCTACAGTAGTCCCACACTCCAAGTTGAGTTGAAATGGCAACATAGGAGGTCCACTTACTCTTCCTTCATATGGATAGGTTGCCTCAGCCTCCACACCTCCGTTGTGCAAAACATACTCATAGCCAATGTACGGATCACCCCAATCACAGCCATTATTGCCATGTGGTTTAGAACAGTCCACTAGGTTCTGAACACTCAGACGGGTGAGGTTGCCAGTTTTTTTGAACATCTGTCCTTCTATGGCACCAGTCACAGCAAAAGCCCAACAAGAATTACAATATTCCTAAGCAGGAAATAAAATACAATCATCCACAAACAAATACTAACTATACTGTCAACATAGACAGCATAATAGTTTATGAAAATTATGTACTAGCAGTTGACAAATACCTAGGAAAGGATGGTTAGACTCCTAGAGAACATGACTTCTGTCACTTTGCTCATGCCCCATTGGATGTCCACACACATGAACATTTGAGTAGGACCTATTGGTTTTATGGATTATTAATGACAATAAAATGGGACATAAACTATACAAAGAAATGGGGTAGAAGCTAATAATTAGAGACTGTGTGTGGTAGATTGCTAGGATCAATAGACACTGTAAAATTGTACGAAGCATTCAAAAAAAGAATATTATTTTAAAAATGAACTTCAGATCTCTCATTGTGCACACAAAAGTACCAAGTCCTTTTCCTCTTCAACATAGTTTAAGAATATGGGCTTGTGATACTGTCATACCTGGTCCTGCACAGGAGTCACATAGCCTTTCTTTCTCCAATCCACAAATTTGGGGAGAACACCACCAACTGAACGCTTCCTGATGCTTTTCCCCTTCCTATGAGTCCGGACTGGAATATTATTCATTTTTTTCGTGAATTCTTCCACAGTCTTCAAGGAAAAGTCCATAAATTATTTATAAAACAAAGGACTCCATGTGAAGCACTCAAGAGAACACAGTGAAGAATCCATGTCACACTCACCATGTCACCAAAGCCGTTCATTTCCATGGTGAAGCCATTCTTACCCAAGCTGTTCTCCCCATTGTGACGTTTGATCATTTCCATGTTTTTTTCCCATATTGATCTCTTTAGTCCTTCTTCCTCCTAGAAATGAGAATAGTTATTTCTAATTAATTTCTGGACAAGCTGACCAAGTAGATTTGCAGTTACAGGTAAATAAAGGCCAAGGGGAGGGATTTCAGTATACTGTAGCCACACAATCTCCACATATTGAGGAAAAGGGGATCAGGCCACTGTGTGCTCACAGTGATTGTGATTAGATAATCTCTTAGTGGGGCATGAGGTCTTTGACTGTTAAGGTGCTTTGACACTTGCAACAGCAATGTCGATTCACTCTGAGGCTCTTCTGGACAGTTTCTAGGTTACCAACCATGCTGTATGATTTTTCATATTTCATCTTCCATTCTTGCCATTCAACATCCAACCTGGGATCAAGGGCTAGGACACCTGAAGCCACTTCCAAGCACAGGATAGCCAGGAAGAAAGCAGGAGTCATAATTCAAGACCTGGGTTGGAAAAAAGAAATTAAGACACAACTATATTTAAACATTTAAAGAAATATTTTATGAATGATAAATTAAGTAATTTATGGTCAATAAAATTTTTTGAAGTTTTTTTTTTTTTTTTTTGATTTTTCGAGACAGGGTTTCTCTGTGTAGCTTTGCGCCTTTCCTGGAACTCACTTGGTAGCCCAGGCTGGCCTCGAACTCACAGAGATCCGCCTGGCTCTGCCTCCCGAGTGCTGGGATTAAAGGCGTGCGCCACCACCGCCCGGCCAAGAAAGGACTTTGCTTTTTTTTGTTTGTTTGTTTTTTGTTTTTCGAGACAGGGTTACTCTGTGTAGTTTTGTGCCTTTCCTGGGACTCACTTGGTAGCCCAGGCTGGCCTCGAACTCACAGAGATCCACCTGGCTCTGCCTCCCAAGTGCTGGGATTAAAGGCGTGCGCCACCACCGCCCGGCGCGTGCGCCACCACCGCCCGGCTGAAGTATTTTTCCAAATACTACCCCAGAAACTGTAGAAAAGGCTGAGAATGTGTTTGAACCAAATCAGCCACTGGTTCTTATTAGATCAAACATAAAAAATGAAGAATACATGCCCAAAATTCTAGCAATAAAAACTTCAAGTGTACTGCATCTTATTATTTCAGAGAGCTCTCCATACATATGGAGGACCAGATGCTAAAAACAACCGAGAATATAGAATATCACTGATTTGCAATTTATATGATGTAAAACTTCCATTATGTGGTATCAACTCCTAGTTTCAAGATAAGCTCGAATTATGGGCCACATGGTATCATATCCCTTTTTAATGTAACACAGGGTTAGGTCTTGTCTTTTACCCTTCCCTTCTTGAATGAAAACTTTGTGAAATGTCTTCTATAAAGAATGTAGTAAGAATCAGTTACTATTCCTTCTGTCTTACAGCTAAGACCATGAGACCGAACTCTCTACTAACTAGGTCAACTAGAATGGTGTCACATGGGGAAAGCATATAAAGTCAGATCCAGGAGTTCAGGTAAAGTACAACAGAAAACCACTCATGGGATTTCATGTTCAGAACTTTCTGGGTCTCTAAAGAAATGTACCCAAAGCACTTGAATAGGGACATGCCACCTTTTACAATATCTGCACATGTCAATTGAAAACACATGCACAAAGAGATTATGTGCAATTAACAATCTCTATTGTCCAGGAGGTGACAGTGATGGTTACTGGTGTTCAAAGGACCAGATGTAACACTCCATGGACAGACCCACATTTGCACTTAACAGGAACTTATACAAATCCGGGCCCAAGAAGGGCCTGATTTCCTCTTTGCCTTCTTCACTCCTACACACAGCAGGGCTGCTGAGCCTTAGAATATATTCTCCTTTTGGGGGATCTGTCCCATCCTCCATAGAGTCTCTCACAGCTCCCCTACAGGGCTACATCCCATCCTGCCTTTGCATTGGCAGGGCCTCACCTGTGGTGACTTCTGCTGCTTCAATGTGTTCCACAGACTCAACTCTTCAGAAATAGCTGAGGCCCCGGGATCTGGCCAAGCAACACCTCACTCAGGGTTTAAATACCAAATATGTATACAGTTGTTGCCTCTCCTCAATCATACTCTTCTTTTGATTGGCTGTGTTGGTTACTGAAGTAGGCCTTCAGGCACTAGGACTTCAGGCTTTTTCTGAGATATAATCTCAGCTTGTCCCTGTGGGGTAGGTGTAGGCTTCCTCTGTGGACAGTGGGGAGCTGAATTTGTTAACCTTGTCCAAGGAAGTTAGATAAGAATCCTGTAGGCCTTGGATCATGTTATACCTAACATTTTTGTTAGTTGGTTATGTCCCTGGAAAAAACTGTGAAATGTTGTACCAGAACAGTTTAGAATGGGAGGTTTTGGTTGCCATCCCTTGTGTGGGCTTAGTTAGTACATTATATTTTGTGTTTAGTCCCTAACTATGGTGTGATCCTGTGATAACACAGACCCTGAGATATTCTATTAACCTGTATCAGGGTGATATTGAGCTGGATAGTGATCCCCAAAGTTGATAGTGATATTCAAGTTGAAGCCTAAGAGGGGATGTGAATGGTTTGATATGTGTGAGGTTCTCTAGAAACTCTGTAATTTTTTTCTCTTTTGAGAGTTATACTGAGCAGTCATCTAGAAACACCATCTCACCTGTCACTCTTCATTACGGCAACATACAACTGGATGTTCCTATATTTACCATTTACTGGTGTACTTGGGGATACCCACATTGTTTTGCAATCGGCACAGGAGATATTGAGAAGGGTTACTTTTCAAGGTGTCTCTGGATATTGAACAATAATTCTCTACTCTCCCTCCTATGGTGATATTTTATTTGTATTAAAATGTTATTTGTATGTTAATAAATAAAGTTGCCCAGGGGTCAGAGCTATTAGCAAGCCATAGGAAAGCAGGGCAGTGGTGGGTTACACTTGTAATCCCAGCACTTGGTAGGCAGAGCTGGGTAAGTCTCTGTGTGTTCAGGGATACAGCCAGTATTGGATACACATGCCTTTAATTTCAATACCAATCATAGAAAACCTGGAGGCCTATACAGACAGGCCGTGACGAGGTGGTCATGTGGCTGGGTTTACAACCAATGAGAAGGCAGAACAGGAACTCTATATAAAGACTTTAACACAGGGGTAGCTCTGGTTCGGAGAGGTAGGACCACCGCAGGAGGAAGGGTAAGGTTTTAGCTCTTAGCTCTGACCTCTTGGCTTTCTTCTTTGTATTGGTTCTGTGTTTCTTATTTAATAAGAAGGTTGGTTACATCTACACCCTCCCCCTCCTTTAGTCATCAAATACAACAAGAGATGGTGAGTTGTTGAAGCTGTTGGACCTCTTCAGGCCCAAGCTAACATACGTTCCAGACTTTGCAAGGGTTTCTCAGTAAATAGCATGTTTACATTGATAAATTAGTTACAGGACTGTCCTGGTCCAAAACTAAGGAAGATGCCTAAGGTTTAGGTATTACAAACTAGAGAAATGATCCCTGAAAATGCAGTCATAATGTCTAAGATATTCAGAAGCTTCAGATCATGAAGTTGCTCCTATTCCAACTTCAATACTATTCTGTTGAAGCCTTAATTTCAATGCATGAATATCATTCCAATGTTTGACAGATATCAACACATTTAACAATCCCCTTGTCCATAGTGATGCACATCTTGGAAAATATGTTACTTTCCTGCAGACAATATTACAATTAATATCATTGCCCATGTGTGTTATGATAAAGGAAAAACATTGTAATGAATTAACTTCTAAAAATAGAACTTCCTGCAGAAAAAGAGATGATCTCAAGTCTGCTTCTACATGTGATTAAAAATGTCCATTCCCTCAAAATATACATCATGCCTCACTTCATAAGGATGATGTGGCCTCATTGGTTATTTTAGTATTTGCTTGGGATATGACTACATATAAGACTATTATCTTTACAAACTTAGAGTGGCATTATTGCCATCATCATGTTTATCAGCACCTTGGTAATTATTACTGAAATATTCATACTGAATTGGGAATCCATATTCCAAAAATTTCCAAATATGCTAGATACAATTTTTAATAGAATTTATAGTAACCTTGGGAAGTAAAACTTACAGATCCATTGTATAACTAGAAATACCTCACATTTTTCCTCAGTATTTACCAGGCTACATATATACTCTGTGGTTCAATTTTTTTAACAAAATTGTGGATACCATATATTATCTCTTTTGTCTCTCTCTATGTGGTATATTGTAGCTAGAGTTTTCCTGCCTGGCCCACAGTCGGGACAAATCTCTCTTACTCTCCAGTCCCACAGCCGCTCAGACCCAACCAAGTAAATACACAGAGACTTACATTGCTTACACACTGTATGGCCGTGGCAGGCTTCTTGCTAACTGTTCTTATATCTTAAATTAACCCATTTCTATTAATCTATAAGTTGCCATGTGGCTTGTGGCTTACCCGTATCTTAACAAGTTGCTTCTCCTCATGGCGGCGGCTGGCAGTGTCTCTCTGCCTTACCTTCCACTTCCCAGAATTCTCTTCTCTGCTTGTCCTGCCTATATTTCTTGCCTGGCTACTGGCCAATCAGCATTTTATTTACACAGAGTGATATTCACAGCACTAGGATATGTAAAGTATATGAAGCAGTAAGGAAATTTGAAGTCAGGATGGTGGCAATGGAGGAGAATGGTCTAGATTTGGCTTTGATGCCATCTATCAATCTCTATTTCTGAAAACACCCACAGAATCACTGTACTAAGGCAATTTTAAATGTGTTGTTTCTTTATGGAACTCCAAATTTTCCATGACTCGTCCCTATGGAACCTGGACTGGAATTAGCCAATTCCCAAGATTTTAGAACCCTGCTGTTTGTTAATTCACATGACAAGAACAATATAAGTGACTCTGGAAAGCCAAAAGAAACAGCAAGATTCTCTTGCCATTTTTAATGGGAAAACCAGGGGTTTATGCTTTGATTTCATAACAAGTAACCATTGCTAACATAATGATGAGTACTGTGGTGTTAAGCACAACTGAGTCCTAAAAACCTGACTGGCATGACTAGGAACTATAGAAATAACAAAAACTGAAGAAACGACACACACACAGAAAACCTGTAATGGGGTGACTTGTGCTCACTCTGATAGAATACATCTATTATGCCACCCAGAAACTCAGCACATTTATTACATAAGCATCAATGAGAGGGATTAGGTAGTTTTTGTGAGAGGTCATGTTGTGGAACATTCTCAGGTTGTAAATGTCAGTGAGGAGGGAGATGGTGTTAATAGTATCTGCACACACTGGTTTTAGATGAAGGTCAATCATTCATCAGCTTTCCTACTTTGAACAAAGGAAAGCTTTGCCATAGCCCTTCTCTGAACAGAGGGAAAGTTGTTTTTTGTTTTTTGTTTTTGTTTTTGTTTTTTTACATTTCCAAATGTCTGAGGCATTGGGATTTTTCACATGCCTATGTCAAGAGGACACAGTCAGTCAAGACTTCATCTACTCTCCAGAATATTGGTAAGTTTGTTCTAGTAAGTGTGATTTGAATAGGCTTTGACCAACAAGTATTGGTTTTGTTTCTTATTCATGTGAATGAATTCGAAATATGACTTTATCAGTAGAAGTTTCTGACTACCTTATATGTTATCAAGCACCAAGTACAGTGTCTTCTATGTGGGCAATACTCTGACATTTATTACCAGTAACCATGAGAACAGTGCTGAAAGATGAGAACAGAGCACAGAGAAACCATTTTCTTGACAAGACCCAGGTACAAAAGCAGCACAGTGTGTCTTCTTCAAAGAGAAAATAATTCCTACCTCAATGGGGACTTTCTCCTCATCAGTGCTAATCACAATTTCCCTTTATAGCCATAATGGCTTTTCTGAACAGACATAGAGAAATTCTTTGTGATGGACTGGGTTCCTACCATTATTGCAGGTCTCTATAATCTGACCTAAATTCCCCAGAATCTGTCAATCAAATAAAAAAAGAAAAAAGTGGAAGTCTCAGTACAAGAATATAAGCAAGTAATTCCTTGATAGAAGAGTTTATAGGTCAGTGATACTGGTTTTGTAATAGGACCCAATTGAGAAACAAAAAAAGGTAAATGGGAAGAAAACAAGCAGAAAATGTGATAAGAAGGTGAATGCATGAATTTGCACTTTGAACACCAAGTTTTCTCTGGGAGCAGTATGCAAAGTCTTCCTATTGAGTTTGGATAAAAACAAAAAGTGGCAGATGATGTTCTAGTCTTGACACAGTGGTAACATGAATAATGCTTGCCAAAAAATAACTACTCAAAATACAACCTAAATTACCTCTGCTTCTTTTCTGAGAATTGGGGTAAAGCTCACCAACTAAATCCAGTAATGCTGGCTGTTTCATGGATCCCTTACTCATAAGTTGATTGGGTACTTGGCTCCAGTACAACATCTTGTAAAAATTTTAATACTTTTTTTTTTAAATCTTAATCTTTAGTTTTCACATATGTCATCTAGAAACTGGAAATAACTGGATAGAAAGATGGCTCACTCTGCTCTCTATGTGTCTGAGACACCACCACTCTTTACCAACTCCAATACCATAGATATGCCAGACCAAGGAGTTCAAAGGAATAGATCAGAGACTCTCATGTATATCTCTACATTTTCTGAGGTTAGAAAATCCGCTTAGCAAAACTCTGTAACATCAGGTAGGCCAGTTAGATTCTATTAACACACTTTTTGTTTTGTTTTGTTTTGTTTGTTTTGTTTTGTTTTGTTTTTCAAGACAGGGTTTCTCTGTGTAGTCTTGGTACCTGTCCTGGATCTCACTCTGTAGCCCAGGCTGGCCTTGAACTCACAGAGATCCGCCTGCCTCTGCCTCCCGAGTGCTGAGATTAAAGGTGTGTGCCACTGCCACCTGGCAACACCCAGCATTTTTTTTTCCTTTTTTTATTTTATTTATTTTTATTTTATTTTACGATATAATTTAATTCTACATATCAGCCACGGATTCCCTTGTTCTCCCCCCTCCCACCCCCAACCCACCCCCCATTCCCATCTTCTCCAGGGCAAAGACTCCCCTGAGGATTGAGATCAACCTGGTAGACTCAGTCCAGGCAGGTCAAGTCCCCTCCTCCCAGGCTGAGCCAAGCATCCCTGCATAAGTCCCAGGTTTTCAAACAGCCAACTCATGCACTGAGCACAGGACCCGGTCCCACTGCCTGGATGCCTCCCAAACTGATCAAGTCAATCAACTGTCTCACCTATTCAGAGGGCTGGAGAGATGGCTCAGAGGTTAAGTGTACTTGGCTGTTCTTCCAGAGGTCCTGAGTTCAATTCCCAGCAACCACATGGTGGCATACCCAGCTTTTAAAGACACACAGGAGGAACTGAGGTCACTGAACAGAAGGAAAAGACAGGAAGCCTTTCCTCTGCTTTACTACTAGTTTTTTTTTAATTCTGTAGCACTGTCAACTTTATTATCATTGATATTCATGAATAAATGTTTAGTTAATTCAAAGGTCAGAAATTTATTGAATACATATTTATAGCTGCAGAAGAGGCAGAGAAATGATTGTAGGAGGCAGAGAGGTCAAGGACACCACAAGAAAACCCACAGAATCAAATAACCTGGGCTCTAGAGGCTCGCAGAGACTGAACCAACAACCAGAGAGCCTGTGTGGGATTGACCTAGTCACTCTGCATATATGTTACAACTGTGTAGTTTGGTCCTCTTGTAGGACTCCTAGCAGTGGGAATAGGATCTGTCTCTGACACTTTTACTGGCTTTTGGGACCCTACTCCTCATAGTGGGTCACCTTACCCAGGCTTAATACATGGAGAGGTGCTTACTCTTACTGCAACTTGATATGCCATGTTTTGTTGCTACCAACGTGAGGCCTACCCTTTCTAAACAGAAATGGAGGAAGAGTGGATTGGGGGTAGGAACAGAAGGTGGTTCAGGGAAGGTACTGGGAGGACAGGAAGGAGGGGAAACTTTGACAAAGATGTAAAATAATAAATAAATAAATAAATAAATAAATAAATAAATAGATTTATATTAAAAACACTAGAATTTTTTTAACAGTAAACTTCAAACACCATCAATTTGGCTAAATGTAAAGGCTGAGTTCATACTGTAGTCTTGACTGACTTGCCAATCGCAAAGGCTGTCTACTCCTTATTTTCCTCCCTTACAAATGTATAGACCCATTCTTCACACAAACATACACTACTAAGACCCTCCTTTGGCAGGATATGTTAGCTGTGGGGACAAAATGGACAGGACACACCTGAGTAATCTTGCATCAGGCAATTACACTGAACCCTAACTTGGAAAGATCTACAGATGAACTTCCATCACTCTGTCCCAGAGGCCAATGATTCTGGACCTTGGGTCTGCTGTGGGATGGTCTGTATGTCAAGTGTGTTGCTGATTGGTCAGTAAATAAATCACTGATTGGCCATTGGCTAGGCAGGAAGTATAGGCGGGACAAGGAAAAGAATTCTGGGAAGTGGAAGGCGGAGAGAGACACTGCCAGCCGCCATCAGGACAAGGAAGATGTAAGGTACCTGTAAGCCATGAGCCATGTGGCAAAGTAAAGATTAATAGAAATGGGCTAAATATAAGAGTAAGAGCTAGACAATAACAGGCCTGAGCTAATGGCCAAGCAGTTTAAATAATGTAAGAGTCTGTGTGTTTATTTTATAAGTGGGCTCTGAGACTGGCGGGACTTGGTGGTGGGAGCTGGAGAGAAATTCTCCAGCAACATGGGTCAGGTACTTTCTGAGCCCTAAGAGATAGATACAATCAGCAGGAAAGAGCTAGTCAACAGGAATAGAAGCACTGGGTCAAAAGATTCCACTCCTCCTGAGTCACATCTACCCAAGTGCCTTTTCATAGCCATGATGAGGACTTACATATCCTTGTTCTTTTTCATGTTTCTACCTTCCCTACACACTTTTATTTCCATACCATTGAAATTACTTTTGCTTATTAAGAATCACACAGAGAAAAATTACTCAGCAAAGTTATACCCTCCATATAATATGTGTTCATGAAGAAGCTACAAAGAATATCCTCCTCATTCTAAAACCCTGGCCAGGATTCAGGGCCACCTCACTGCCTTGGATGAATTAATGCAACTCTGAAACCCTCGCCACAATGAGGCATTTCATATTTAAGCACAAACAAGCTGTTCCTTGGCACCAAGGATGAAGCTCAGCACCAAAATGACACCACCCTTGTTGATGAGTGTTCAGGCCTATGGGCTGAAATGTGCTAGGCATTAAGAATGCCCATGCTGTGGGATGTTCTGTATGGCAAATGTGTTGCTCTGATTGGTTAATAAATAAAACACTGATTGGCCAGTAGCCCGGCAGGAAGTATAGGCGGGACTAACAGAGAGGAGAATTGAGGGAACAGGAAGGCAGAGAGAGAGAGACCTGCCAGCTGCTGCCATGACAAGCAAGATGTAAGGTACCAGTAAGCCACGAGCCACGTGGCAACTTATACATTAATAGAAATGGGTCAATTTAAGATAAAAGAAGTAGATAACAAGAAGCCTGCCACAGCCATACAGTTTATAAGTAATATAAGCATCTGAGTGATTATTTTATACGTGGGTTGTGGTACTGTGGGGGCTTGGTGGGACCTGGAGAGAAGCTCTCCAGCAACATGTCCACACAAGATTTTTCCTTTGATTATACATGGTTTATTCACACAAACATCCCTTATAATATCATGCTAAAATAAAAGCTAAACAGACAACTCACCAAGTGAGGAAAATATATTATGTAGACATGCTACTCTAGGGTTCCACTGGGAAGTCTTCTCCAGTGAGGACACTTTGAAAGCTTCCATGTTTGACTCACAACTGCTATGAAGTCCTTCAGCTAAGAAAGCTTGGGAGGTTAGCATTGATGGAGATCCAGGAGATCCCTGTGAGCTTGGACTATGGCTGACAGGTAGGTCTTTGTAGGCCAGGTTATAGGGCTGAAATTTCAGTGGTCACTAAGACCAGAACAATGCATAGAGTCTCAAGTCCTCTTGCAGATGAGTACCAACATACAGAATAAATTATTCATGTCTCAGGAGCACTGCAGTGCAATCCTATAGACCATTCTCAAAGATACAATTATTTTTATTATTTTCTTAGGAGGTAACTTTGCATCTTTAGAATTCACAGTTTGGTGCTGGTTTAGTAGCTCATCAATACCAACTTGGGCTTAGCTTATTAGCATTTCATAGATATGTCCTGAGCTAGACTCATATCTGAGCTTCCTGCTGGCCTGCCTAGAACTTGCTCCTGAGGCCTACCTCCTACCAGAGTTTCTGGTGGCAAAATTCTATCTCACTTGCTTTACATTATTCCTAGTCTGACTACATGTTTTCTAGGTTAAGTGAAATGATTTTTAAGTAATGATCCTTAAACTTATATAATCAGAGTGACCAGACTTATTTTGTGTCACAGTGTGCTTCTTCCTAGATACAATATTCACACTCCTCCATCATTTCTTCCCTTAAAGCTTAATACACAGACAAAAGCTATGAGACTTACTACAATGGACAGCACCCATTCTTGTCTCTCGACTTCCACATAATTTATAGAATATGTACACTGAATAGTACTGAATAGTACACTAACATCTGAGAACTCAATGGCTTTTATGGCCAAAGCTTCCAAATGCCACCACAATCCCCCTCTTAAACAAGGAAGTCAGGTCTATCATAGCAACACCTCATTTTCTAGCTACCAATTTCTGCTCTTCTTTGGCTTCTGTCACTGTGCTAGAAATCATGATGAAAAGAAAATTGGGGGACAAAGGTTTTATTTCATAGTTTACCATTTGTCATTGAGGGAATCAAGGCATGGAGCTTAATGTATGAGTTTGAAGTAGAAGCCATATCCAATTGCCAAATACTGACTCATGTTCATCCACCTCTTCTACACAGCCAAGCCTCACCTGTGTAGGGATAGTATCACCCCCAGTGGGCTGGGCACCTCTACATCAATGAGCAGTCAAGAAAATGCCCCAAACACATACCCACAGGCCAATCTAACGGAAGCAATTTCTCAAATGGGGTTCTCTTTCCCATGTATGTTTAGTTGACAACCAAAATTAGCTATCATGGCTGGTTCTGTAAGCCCATATCATGGAATATTTGTCATTGTCATTCAACTCTTTTCAGATACTTTTTGCTGGTTCAGGTAGTTTGGGCTGAATCTGTGGTCTCTTAGAACGGGGTGCACAATGCTTAAGCCCTTCTGTCTTATCTGTCTTTTAAAGTTTCCATTAAGATGTAACCTGTTATTATGATGGGTTTGCCATTGTTTGTGATTTGTGGCTTTTCTCTTCAATATTTCAATACTTTTTTCTGTATATTTAATGTTTCATCTATTATATGGTATGTGGAGTTTCTTTCCTGGTCCTATCTATTTGGTGTTCTGTGTGTTTTTCTCTATCTGAGTAAGTACATCTTTTCTCAGTTTGGGGAAGTTTTTTTCTATGATCTTGGTGAAGATCTGATCTACACCATTCACCTGGGATTTATCTTTTCCTTCTATGCCTATGATTCATGAATGTTGTATGTTCACAATCTTTCAATGTTCCTACATATTCCTTTTGTGTGTTTTTGGTTTTGTTTTTTTTATCATTTTTTCATTGACAGTCTAAATGTTCTACTTTGTCTTCAGGCCATGGTATTTTGTTTCCTGTTGACCATTTAACTGGCATGTCTTTCCATATAAGCCCAGTGATGGGGTCCTCTACCTCAATCACTGTAACTTTGTTTTAATACAAGGCAAAGCACATACACCAGGGGGCAGCAAATCTCTCCTTTAAGGGCTCATAATATTTCTGATGCCTTTCTTGACAATGCTCTCTTAAGATCATCATTTTTGTCTTGCTTCTCTGGGATTGTGGATTGTAGCCTGGTTATCCTTTGCTTTGCATCTAATATCCATTTAAGAGTGAGCCCCTAGAGCCGGGCGGTGGTGGCGCACGCCTTTAATCCCAGCACTCGGGAGGCAGAGACAGGCAGATCTCTGTGAGTTCAAGGCCAGCCTGGGCTACCAAGTGAGTTCCAGGAAAGGCGCAAAGCTACACAGAAAAACCCTGTCTCGAAAAAAAAAAAAAAAAAAAAAAAGAGTGAGCTCCTAGACTTCAGTTGAAAAGAGAGAGGAGGGATCACAGGAGCAAGTGAGGTTAATATCATAATGAGGAAAACCACAGAGATAGCTGACTCAAGCTGATGGGAGCTCATGGACGCTGGCCTGTGAGCTGGGGAACATGCATGGGCTCGGAACTAGGCTCTCAGAATGTGGGTGACAGTTTTGTGGCTAGATCTGTTTGGAGAGCCCTTGGGAGTGGGGGCAGGATTTATCCTGGGTGCATGAAATGCCTTTTTGAAACACATTCCCTAGGGTGGGATACCTTGCTCAGCCTTGACACAGCAGGGGAGAGGCTTGGTCCTGCCTCAACTTAGTATACCAGACTTTGTTGACTCCTCAAGGGAGGCCTTACCTTCTCTGAGGAGTGGATAGGGGGTGGGATTGGGGAAGGTGGGGAGCTGGAGAAGGGGATGAAGGGGGGGAACTTGGATTGGTATGTAAAATGAAAAAACTTAAAAACAATACATTTTAAAAAAACAGTGCCCTATATATGAACCACAGCCACAGATATCTGTACTGTCTCTGTTTTTTCCCTTCAGTTCACTATATCTGCATTGTGTCCAGTGCAGATACTCATCTACAACACATTGGGTGATATCTTCTTATTTTTTTAGTTTTTTTTTTTTTACATTAATTAGCTGTAACTATGAGAACAATGCTAACAGGTGAGCACCAAGAAACTATTTTCACGACAGGATCCAGGTATTTACAGCAATGTCATGTGTCTTCCTCAAAGAAAGAATGGTTGTGACCTCAATAGGGTTTTCCTCACCATCAGTGTTAATCACCAATTCCCATTAGAGCACTGTACCTTCTTTGGAAGTAGACATAGAGGAACCATTATCCCTCTAGGCCAGTTCTTTATGTGATGGACACAAGTCCCTCCTTTGGTACAGGTTCCTATAAACTTGACTCAAATTCCACAGAATCTGACAACAAAATTTTTAAAAAAATAATATAGAAGCCTCAACGTGAGAATGTAAACAAGTAATTCCTTGAGAGAAGAGTTTACAGGTCAGTGATACTGTTTTTGGAATAGGATTCAACTGAGAAGCAAGAGGAGATAAACAGGAAGAACACAGCAACAGATAGAGAAGTACGTTGCTTGTGTAAACTTTCATCTCAAACACCATGTGCTCTTCAGGAGTGGGATTTAAAGTCCCCCACTGGAGCTGGAGTTTTTTTTTTAAAAAGTGGCTTCTTACATAGTTTTCTTATTGACACATGGGTAAAATGGATATTCTTTGGCAGCAAACATTATTCAAAATATACTCTATGTTACTTCTGCTTCTTTACTGAGATTTGAGATAAAGCCCACCAACTGAACCCTGTAATATTGGCTGTCTCTTAATGTTTCCTCACTCATGGACTGATTGGGTACTTGGCTCTGCATTACAGTTTCCTGTAAATTCTTTGATAATTTTTTTCCAATTCTTCAACATGAATTTTTCTCATTTGGTATCTAGAACCTGGAAATACTGGGTAGAAAGATGGCTCACCCCGTTCTCACTGTTTTTGTGATACCCTTAGTCTTTATAACCTCCAATAGAAAGCCAGACCAAGGAGTTCATATGGAATCCATGTATATGTCTATCTTTTCTGAAGCTAGAATCAGCTTGCCACAACTCTGTAATACAAGGTTGGCCAGCTAAGTTCTATTAGCACACTTAGCTTTTAAAAACAATCATGAACTGGATAAGATAATTGAGTAGCAGAGAATTGCAGGAAGTCCTATTCCTCTTCACTAGTAGAAGCTTTACACAGTAAATCACATACAACATATCTATAGCTAAATACAGAAGACTGAGTCCACACTGTGGGCCGAATTGTTTGCTGATCTCTAAAGCCATTTGCTCTTTGTTTTGCTCCCTTCCAAATGTATAGACCCATTCTTCAAACTCTAACATATGCAAGTAAGACCCACCTTTGTCAGGGTATATTAGCTGTGGGAATGAAATATACAGAACGCATGCAGATATTTAAGTGACCTTGCATCAGGCAATTGCAATGAACTCTATGATGGAAAGATCTACAGATGAACTTCTACCACTCTGTCCCAGTGGCCAATGATTCTGGATTTTGTGTCAGATACTCTCTGAGCCCTAAGAGATAGATACAATCAGAAAGAAAGAGCTAGTCAACAGGAAAAGAAGCCTTGGGTCAAAACAGTCCACTTCTCCTGAGTCACATCTACCCAAGGGTAGTCTCATAGACCATGGGACCGTGAAGAGATATATTATCCTAAATTAACAATTGCCATGTTTTCCTCATTTTCTCAGGTTCTATCATACCACATGGCACAAAGAAGCCATATTTGATTTATTCAGTAATTATTGTATTTGCTGGCTTCCTCACATCAAAGAAGAAATATATTATACCTATCTGCCTTATACCATATTTTCCTAAATGTGCATAAAATCCAAGACTAATCAAGACATTTCTAAATGTAGCAGAAATAATGAAGAATATTTTTGAGGATCACATAGACTATTTTAGAGAATCTGAGAAACACTGAGTAGAGGTGTCACCTCTCACTGTATTTCCCACAGCTCTGAAGGCTCTGTTTGCCTTCTGCTAGTTTCACTCTTCAGATTTCCTGTTTATTTTAATTCATTCTTTGTGGATTTCATTTTGTATATTTTTTTATCATTTTATTTCTAACCTCAAACTCCTCCCAGATACATTCTATCTCTACCCACCCAACTTTATGGATTTTTTAATCTCTGGAAAATTGAAAAGAAGATAGCAACTATAAAATATAATATTCAATTTAAGATCACAAAATATGAGGGCTGCATGGACTGTGTGTGAAATATAGTGTCACATTTTAGGTAAAATCAGCCTGCTCCTCTCCAGACATCCATCATTTGCAAATTACTTCTTGAATTTGTTAGCATGCTGTGCCAATTTCTTCTTCACGTCTTTGGGATTTTGTCTGGCTTGAGCTGGTGTTGGTCTTGAAGATGCTGTCACAGTGTTTGTGTTCATAAGTGCATCAGCCCAGTTGTATCTGAAAATAAAACGTTCTTTCCTTAAAATCATTTATGATCTCCAGATCTAACAATCTTCCCACCCCCTCTTCCACATAAATCCCTGAGTGTAGAATGGAGGGGTGTGATAAAGATACCCCATTCAAGACCAAGCATTCCAAAGTATTCCAGTCTCTTTATGCTGTTCAGTTTAGGTCTCTGTGTTAACTGTCATCTACAGCAAGAAGTTTCTCCAACAGAGGTTGAGCACTGTACAGTTTATGGCTTTAAAAATATGCCCTTTAGAAGTCTTCAATTGCTGTTCTCCTTTAGCAGAATATCTTCTCTCAGGTTTGTCTTTCATTAACAGTATCAGATATAGGATCCATCTCACAGAATAGGCCTTACATCCAATAAAATGTGTTTGGTTACTTTCTTAACACTTGGGATATAATTCGTCTAGTAAGCATATCTTGCAGGGAGGTCATTCTTCTAACTCCCAGATATTGTAACAGGATTATATTGATTATGAGTTTCTCCTCAGATAGTATGAATAGAGAGCACCTTCTAGCATTATTAGTACTACCCATTAGTGAGAAAGCTTCCAATGGAAGACCAAATTTCTCCAAATTCTATACCAGAAGATGTAATATCTTCAGTAATGGAGACATACCCTGACAAATACTCAAAAATACATAATCTATTCTTAGCATTAAGGTTTTATTTGCCTACTTATAATGTCTATTTGTGGTATTGTGTCTCCTGTTATGTAGTTACTCAGTTTAAATTTTTCATGTATGTATGTTTGGACACTCTACTATAATTGATTTTTATATGGCCTTTCAAACAGCCTTTACTGTTATATTTCTGTTTTCATATTCCCTCCTCTGCCCACAGTGAAGGATATTTAAGTCAGAAAAAGTAACAGATCATTATGTCCATAATTGATTGAAATATCTTTTATTATGAAATCTGCTAGATGATACCCAACCCTGCTCAATTCAGAGTTCCAAGTGTCTGCTAACACTGTCCACATCCTATATCATCCCTTTTCAAACAGAAATTCTGATAGTTCACGGGAGCACAGATCATCATTATTTCTATCTGAGCACCTTCATATATGATCAGAGCCTTCCTTCAATTCCCCAGGTGAAGTCTATTCAACTTGCCTGTCTGCAGCAAGTTTCTGATTCATATGAATCCATTCACCACAGATGTTACTGTTCTCCATAATATTTTTCATCCATGGAATAGCAATATTATCCTTGGCAACAAACTCTCCTTCTATGGGTTTGTGCAATGCTAAGGCTCAGTGCAGGATTGTGTCATCCCTGTATGTGTTTCCATGTTGCTTAGTAAAGTCTTTTCAGTTATAACTGAGTAAGTGTCAAAGAATGATTTTCTCCTATACAGCAGTTTATTATATTATTCTTCCAATGTTCTATCATGTTAGGAGTCACCTTCATGAAATGGACATGACATTGTTTCAGAAACTTAGACTCTCATCTTAGATGACCTTGAGAATCACAGTCTGCTACTGTTAGAGCAGTGAGCTCCCAGACTTTGTCAAACAAATCATGAGGACAGGGCCAGGCATGGGGCTGATTCACCTTTGGCTCAGCTTCCATTTCTAAGGCTTGCAGGTATGACATATATTGGATCTATCTGGCAGCACCCTCCATCTATAACCTTAACTACTCTGAACAGCTTCATATGTAAGGTTATTCATATAATCATCTTATCATCTATACAATGATTCTTTCCAGGAGGTCATGGTTTATAGCAATATCATCTAAGAATGGCTACGAAAACGTATTTTTGAAGTAGACCCCACACCTAATGAATCATACCCTCAGAGAATTGTATCCAGACATTGGAATTTGCTCAAGACCTAGGATGGTTCTGACCTCCATGAAGTTGGCAACCACTACTGTGGAGTTGTAAATTGACAAGAGTAGGATGTACAAACTGCTCAGAACATAACTGGGTACTTCAGTGTTATTCATCTATAAGTCCCTTCTGAATAAAAGCAACAGCAACATGTCAGGAATAATTTCCATCGATGTTTTTATTTCTGTGACTACGAGGTTCTCGCATACAAGGATGACCTCCTTCTGGAGAAACCCCATGACAATGCATATGGATCTGCATCTCCAATTTTAAATACAGTCATCTTACTTTCCACTCATCATAATAAGACACTGTAACTGATTTTCTCCAAGCATATTTTTGAACACGAAACTTATAAGTCAAGGTACAAATTATGGAAATGATAAGGGAAAATTGCATAATACATATAAGTTCTATATAGAATTAATGGAATTTCTGTGCAACCAGATGTCATCACTGGAGGCATAATCTTGCAAATGTGGCAAAAAAAAACTTTGAAACATTAGCTTTCAGATGAAAATGATTATCTCATAAATATCTCAGTAAAAATGCCACATACATAAAATAAAATAGTAAAGTACTTCATATTATGTCTTGATTCTTTATTTGGCTTAATTTTGAAGCATTCACAATGCTGCATTGATTAATGGTTGACTTTATAAACAAAATATTTCACTGTATCAATATGTATATCACTAATATATTTTTGAAGTGATGGTGAATTGTCACAATTTTTGACTGGTATAATTGTGATTTGTGTAGGCTTAGACAAGGCTATTTTATCTGTAGAATTATTTGACTTCCTTATATTCTGTCAAGAACCAAGGACAGTTCCATCCTCATGGGCAGTGCTCTGACAACATTTATTAGTTGTAACCATAGAATAATACTGATAGATGAGCACAGAGCACAGAGAAGTCACTTTTTGACAGGACCTAGGTACAAGAGTAGTGTGTCTTCCTTAAAAAGATAATGACTTCCACTCCAAGCGGGACTTCCTGCACGTCAGTGCTGATCGTCATTTATTTAATGGTTTCTCTGAACACATCAGACATAGAGAAATCATTAACCTTGTGAATAGATTATTTGTGTGGTGGTCATGGGTGCTTCCTTTGTTATAGTTCCCTGTATACATGACTCAAAGTCCAAAAAATCTGACAATAAAATAAAAAAGGAAAGAGTGGAAGCCTCAACACAGGGATACAAACAAGTAATTTTTGATTGAGGAGTTTACAGCACAGTGATGCTGGTTTTATAATAAGATCCAACTGAAAAACAAGAAGTAAATGAGATGAAAATAATATAACAAATAGAGTAGGAAAGCAAATTGTGGATGTGCTCCTTGAATACCAAGTGCTATACAGGAGTGGGTTCAACAGTCTTTTCACTGAGCTTGGATTAAACAAAAAGGACCTTCAGACTCTCTAGTATTTTCCTGGACACATGAGTAAAATGAATATTCCCTGTCAACAAACACTATTCAAAATATAACCTATGTTACCTCTGCTTTTTTCCTAAGATTAGGGATAAAGACCACCAGCTAAACTCTGTTATATTGGATATCTCTTAAGGATTTCTCACTCACACAGTGATTGGTTACTTGACTCTGCAGCATAACTTATTATAAATTCTTTAGTTACTTTTTTCCTATCATCATCCTGATTTTTTTCTCATGTGACATCTAGAACCTGGAAATACTGGGTAGAAAGATGGCTCACTCTGTTCTCTGTGTGTTGAGACACCCCTGTCCTTAGCACCTCTAATACCATGGCATGAGCCAGACCAAGGAGTTCATAAGGAATTCGAGAGAGGTCTATTTTTTTCTGAGGCTAGAATCAGCTTGGCGCAATGCAGTAACATCAAGTAGACCAGTCAAATTCTATTAGCACACTTACCTTTAAGAGAGTTTCATGAATGAAGAACTGAGGTCACTGAGCAGGAAGTGGGGATAGGAACTACTTCTTCATGTTTACTGCCTGGATTTTTTTCACATTAAAGCTCACACAGCATCTAGCTAGCTAAACACAGAGGACTGAAGCCACACTGTAGTCTCAGTTCACTTACTGACTCTCAAAACTTCTCATTTTTATTTTGCTTCCTTAGCAATGTATAGACCCATTTTTCAAACTCTAACTTACATCACTAAGACACAGCTTTGTCAGAATATGTAGGCTGTGGAGAGATGGGAAGAATATGGACAAACACTTGAGTAATCTTGCATCAGGTAAATTCAGAGAACCCTAACTTGCAAAGCTCTATAGAAGAACTTCCATCACTCTGTGTCCCAGTGACCACAGATTCTGAACCTTGGGTCAGGTACTCTCTGAGCTCTAAGAGATAGACACAATCAGCAGGAAAGAGCTTGTCAACAGGAAAAGAAGCCTTGGGCCAAAACAATCCATCCCTCCTGAGTCATGTCTACCCAAGTGTCCTCTGATAAATATGAGGAGGACTTATATCTTCTTTCTGTCTCATGTCTCTAACTTCCCTATACACTTTTACTTCTATATCTCCCTCACTTAAATGGTCTTTACCTGTCAAGATCTAAGCAGTGAAAAATTAGTGATCAGAGGCATTGCCCCCAATGTAATACTTGTCCATGGTTAAGTCTTAAGGAACACTCTCAATGTTCTAAAACTCTGAAAAGCAAACTTGTACAGTCACTATAAAAATCATTATGGTAGTTCCTCAGAAAATTGGGAATCAATCTACACCAAGACCCACCTACATCACTCTTAGGCATATACCAAAGAGATACTCAATCCTACCACAAAGACACTTGCTCAACTATGTTCTTGTGGCTTTATTCATAATACCCAGAAACTGGAAACAACCTAGATATCCTTCACCTGAAGAATGGATAAAGAAAATGTGGTACATTTACAAGTGGAGTATTACACAGCTATTAAAAATGGCATTATGAAATTTTGAGACAAATAGATGCAACTAGAAAAAAAATCATTCTGAGTGATGTAACTCAGGCCCAGAAAACAAATATGGTATGTACTCACTGGATATTAGATGTTAAATAAATGATAATCAAACTACAGTAAACAGACCCAGAGATGTTACAGAAAGAAGAGAGTTCTAAGGAGGACACATGGGATTAAGTGTGGGAAGAAACAGCTAGAACTAAGGAACCTTTGTGGGAGATATGGAAAGTTAGTACATTGGAATCTTCCTGAAATCTGTGAGGGTGACTAATGTAAGGACTCCTAGTAATAGAGAATATGGAATCTGAACTGGCCATCTTTTGTACCTAGTCAAGGCTCCCAGTAGTGGGACTGTGTTGTATTCAGTTGAGTTGTTGGATGAGGGTGCCCTGTGGAGATCCCCAAACAACCCATGTTGATGCTAGGATAGAAGTCACTCTTTACAAACAGATAGTGGGCCCCCGTTGCCAAGGACATCATCTATACAGCTCATTGAAAATGGTGAGGTCAAGCTGATCCCTGCATGAAGCCTTCACACCTATGTTCTAGTCTCTTTGGTGTACACTTCAGGGTATCAAAAAAGAAACATAGAAATCAACCCAGCCACAAAAACTTTGACCTACAGTCTGTCCTGCTAGCAAGATGTGCTGGAGCAATGGTGGCAGAACTTCTGGAAGTAACCAACTAATATATGATTTAACTTGAAGCCCACTCCATGAGAGCAAGCCCAAGCCTGAAACTGCCTGGATGTTCGGGAACTAGAGACTAGATAGCCCCGAGACCCAGGGTAGAACCAAACCAACTGGCAAAAAAAAAAAAATCAATGAAATGGTTCCTAATGCTATTCTGATATACTCATAGATCATTGGCTTTTTCAGTCAACATCAGAGAGGCTTCCTCCTGAAGCAGATGGGAGTGGTACAGAGACTCACAGCCAGACATTATGGAAAAAGTACAAATGGGAGGTCTCCATCAGAACCCTCCCCTCAGAGATCAGGGAACCTCACAGAATAGGGGCAGGTAAGATTATTGGGGTCAGCAGGATGGAGAACACCAGGAAAACATGGCCCACTAAATCAACTAAGCAGGCCTCACATGGGCTCACAGAGACTGAAGTGGCAAACAGGTGGCCTGCAAGTGTCTACACCCAATCCTCCATGTATATGTTATGGCTGTTAACTTGGTATTCTTATGGTACTCCTAACAATGGGAGCACGTGTATCTCTGATTCTTGTGCCTGCTCTTGGAACTCTTTTCTTCCTTTTAGGTTACCTTGTCCAGCCTTGATATGAGATCTTTTGCCTTTTTTATATGTCCTGTTTGTCACGTTTGGTTGTTGTCTCTTGAAGGCCTGCTCTTTTCTGAAGGGAAATGGAGAGGGAGTGGATTTAGGGGAGAACAAAGGTGGGAAGGAGGGAGCTGGGAGGAATAGAGGGAGAGGAAACTGTGGTGATGATGTATTATATGGGAAAAAAATCTATTTTCAATAAAAATAAAGCTTATAGAACTACTAAAAGTTACAACACTGGACTTAAATGTTTCAAAATTAAGTTTGCTGCTATTACAGAAAAAAATGTTATAAACCTTGGAGTGTTCTGTGTCATTTTAAAATAAATATTTGTACCCAGCATTTCTCAGAAACTACAACAAACTCATGTACTGCTAGTTGCTTTTGCCCTTTTGAGGGAATTATAAGTTACTTCTAAGATATTTAATGTTTTATTTTATTTTAACATATGTGGACACATGTATCTATGTGTGCAGATGCCCACAGAGGCCAAAGGCTCTAAGTTGTTCTCAAGCTGGAATGACAGCCAATTCAGAGACACCTGATGAGGGTGGTAGGAATAAACTTGGGTCCTCTGGAAGAACTGTAGGATCTTAACCACAGATCCATCTCTCCAGCATCTAAGATAAGTTTTCTGATAAAAAAAAATTATATATATATCAAAATCTTATTTGTTAAAACTCATTGGATCTCAAATTAAGAATACTTTCACTTTCAAATACTTTTTCATTATATTTTTATTTTATAATTAATTTAATTTTACATATCAGCCACAGATTCCCCTGTCCTCCCTCCTCCCACACCCCAGCCTTCCCCCCCAATCCTCCCCCCATTTCCACCTCCTCCAAGGCAAGGTCTCCCTTTGGGAGTCAGTCCAGCCTGGTAGATTCAGTTGAGGCAGGTCCAGTCCCCTCCTCCCTGCACCAAGGATGAGCAAAGTGTCTAAGCATAGGCCCTAGGTTCCAAACAGCCAGCTCATGCACCAAGGACAGGTCCTGGTCCCACTGCCTGGGGGCCTCCCAAACAGTTCAAGCTAATCAACTGTCTCACTTTATCCAGAGGGCCTGGTCCAGTTCCATGGGGGCTCTTCAGCTATTGGTTCACGGCTCATGTGTTTCCACTAGTTTGGCTATTTGTCCCTGTGCTTTTTCCAGTCATGGTCTCGATATCTCTTGCTCATATAATCCCTCCTCTCTCTCACCGATTGGACTCCTGGACCTCCACCTGGGGTTTGGTCGTGGATCTCTGCATGTTTCCACCTGCACTATTATATAACTAAGAGTAACTTAATAATTTGGCTGTAAGGGAATCCCTAGACAGAATGTCCAAGAATACTGCTTGCTTTCACACAGAAGAACAAATATGTGAACAACTGAATATGAAGTAAAATGTTTTCAAATACATTTATCTTTTTTCTTTTATATTATTAGGTTTTTTTTTATTTGGCTGTGGTTGATATATTATGCACCCCAATAAACTTATCTGGGGGTTAGAGAATAGAACAGTCATATATTAAACATAGAGGTTAGGCAGTGGTAGCACACGCCTTTAATCTTAGCATTCTGGAGGCAGAGATCCATCTGGATCTCTGTGAGTTCAAGGCTACACTGGAAACAGCCTGGCATGGTGACACACCCCTTTAATCCCAGGAAGTTATGGCAGGAAGCAGAAAGGTATATAAGGCATGAGGACCAAGAACTAGGGCCTTTTTTTTTAAGCTTTTAGGCTTTTAGCAGCAGTTCAGCTGAGATCCATTCAGATGAGGACTCTGGGGTTTCCAGTTTGAGGAAACAAGATCAGCTGAGTAATTGGCAAGGTGAGGCTGGAGGTGAGGTTGGCCGTGGCTTATTCTGTTTCTCTGATTTTTCAGCATTCACCCTAATATCTGGCTCCTGGGGTTGTTTTTATTAAGACCTTTTAAGATTCATGCTACAGTTGGCATATACGATAATGGGTTTATTATCACATTATATTTTTATCAGTACATTATTATTAAATTTATATTGAAATTTATTCATTGTGCACAGTGATGGGTTTAACAGATTTTTTTTAAGTATAACATGTAATTTAACAAATTTGTCCTTGGTACCCTTCAATTATACCCTCTTCTTCCCCTTCCCCTCCTCTTTCCTCCTCTCCTGCTAACTAGTCTCCTCCTTATCTTTACATATTTATATAGAATGTGTGATCCATGAATGAAAGAATATGTGATATTTGTCTTTCTGTTGTAACTTATTTTACTTGCTATGATGATCATTAGTTGTATCCATTTTCCAGTAGTTGTATAAAACTGTATTGTGTAAATATACCATATTTGCTTTCTAAAATTAAATTTATTTTACAACCCAAAAGCAGTTTCCTCTACCTTCTCTCCTCCCATTTCTTCCCACCACCTCCTCTCTGCCACTCTATCCACTTCTCCTCTGTTTCTGTTAAGAAAGGTGCAGCCCTCCCATGAGTATCAACAAAGTATGGCATATCAAGCTGCGGTAGGCTAAGCAACTCCCCTTGTTGTTGTGTGATGTTGTATTCATGTTCTGACAAATAAAGTTTACGTGGAGAATCAGAGAAGCAGAGAGCAGCAGCCACTAGAAACTTCTTACCTCTGTGAATCCTCAGACCAAATTGGGGGCGGGGGCTAGATCCTGTCTCCACCTACCTTGTATTCCTGTCTCTACCTCCATACCAGGTGGCTCTTCTAATATGAGACAGAGATTTTGGATTTTCCTTTAAAAGCATGCTTGGGCGTAGAGAAGGAGAAAGCCACACTCCAATTCCAGAGACAGCTTTGAATTTTTTATTGAAATGGGGCCACAAAAAGACCATTTGTCGTTTATGTCTATAGAGAGCAGCCAAACAAGCATTTGGGAAGATTTATGAAATGCTACCCTGTTGGAGGTATGTTATATCACTAGTCTAACTTACTCTTTTTCTTGGGACATATACTCTTGATATTTCATCCTTCTTCAGATGTCTCATTTGTCTAGTGGTCTTTAGATTCCTTGGTTTGATGCTTTTATTCTCCTGGAGAGACAAAAACAAAACCCAACCTTAACTTTGGGGAGTTCTTTCTTTGGCAAGTTATACCTTTGATAAGGCAAAATGATTTTTGGCAATGGAAAAAAGTATTATCTTTTAATAAAAAAATCATACCTGATCAAATGAAAGGCATTTGTTAGTCTTATAAGTTAGTTTGGATCAAATGATCAAGTTGCTTGATGAACCATC
Organism: Peromyscus eremicus; assembly: GCF_949786415.1. NCBI lineage: Eukaryota > Metazoa > Chordata > Mammalia > Rodentia > Cricetidae > Peromyscus > Peromyscus eremicus. Next base: position 2,415,665 of record NC_081420.1, on the reverse strand, counting down.
GCCTCTCATTAATCAAGACATCTCTCATGTTTGAATCTAATTTTTATCAATCTTGATGATATCCATAGCTTTTTTCTCCTGTGGAAACAAAAGCAAAACCTCTTCCCAAATGTAACATATATCCTGCTTTCCATTATGAAGTCAACACATCTTGAAAAAATACAGGATGATTTAATTCAACAGTTATCTCCATCTTCCAATGTCTCTCTGCAGCTATTGTTCCTTTCTCATTAGCGTTTAAAAAATTTAAAGTTAATAAAGCACTGTATAATCTATCTCTGGGGGTTTTTATTACCCTTTCTGCTTATTAAACATGTCTTTTAAGGTGTGATTAGATCTTCCTATAACTGCTTGTCCTGTAGGATTGTGTGGTATACCTATAATATGTGGTGGTATTGTGTTCCCCCAAAATATTGTGCACCCTAATAAACCTATCTGGGGTCAGAGAACAAAACAACCATTAGATATAGAGGCCAGAAAATAGTGGCACACACGCCTTTAATCCTAGCGTTCCAGAGGCAGAGATCTACCTGGATCTCTGTGAGTTCAGGGCCACACTGGGAACAGCTAGGCATGGTGACTCATGCCTTTAATCCCAGGAACAGATGGCAGAAAGCAGAAAGGTATTTAAGGCATGAGGATGAGGACCTAGATGCTGGTTAAGCTTTCAGGCTTTCGAGAAGCAGTTCATCTGAGATCCATTTGGATAAAGACTCAGAGGCTTCCAGTCTGAGGAAACAGGATCAGCTGAGGAATTGGCAAGGTGAGGTAGCTGTGGCTTATTCTGCTTCTCTGATCTTCCAGCACTGACCCCAGTACGTGGCTCCAAGTTTGTTTTTATTAATAAGACTTTTTAAGATTTGGATTACAGTAATATGTTTGATGTAGTATGCAAAACACCATTTCCTTTTACTAAACACATATTTTATAGCATTGTCAATCTTAATATGTACAGGTAGTCCCATAATGGCCATGATGTCTATTAAATGGGTAATTATAGAATTAGCCTTCTCAGAACTTAAAGCAGTTTCCTACTGAAATCCTGAATATGTATCAATGGTATGGTGCACTAATTTTAATTTTCAGAACTCCACAAAAAGAAAAAATATCCATTTGCCAAATTTTATTACTTTGAGTAATTTTCCTGCAGGTAATGGAGTTTGGTTATACAAAGAACAACTGGGACATTTCCTTATAATTTTCTTGGCTTGTTGTCAATTGATAGAAAAATCTTTCTTCAATCCTTTGCTATTAATATGGGGTTTCTTACGACATTCTGAGGCTTCTAGCACATTTCCTACCAAAAGCTGATCAATTTCATTATTACATTGTGCTAGAGGGCATGGTAGACTCATATGGGATGTGATATATGTTACATACAATGAATGATTTCTATTTCTGATTATTTCTTATAACTGAATAAATAACAATATATACCCATATGCCGTTTCACTCTGCTTCCTGGGATAGATGATTTGTCCCTTTTCTTCAGTTGTCTCATTTGTCCAGTGTTTTTCAGATTCCTTAACCTTCATTCTCCTAAAAGACAAAAACAAAAACCTTTCCCCAAGACGAATTTTGGGGATGTTCCTTTTTGGCAAGTTATTATCTAATTAAATGAAAAGACATGTGTTACTGGTATAAGTTAGTTTAAATTGGATGTTCTTGTTGGTTGATGAGCTATCACCTCCTCTAATTAAGAGGTTTCTCTTGTTCAAATCGAACCTTTATCAATTTTGATGGTAACCACAACTTATCTTCTCCTGTAGAAACAAAAGCAAAACCTCGTCCCCAATGTAACACATACCCTGGTTTCCATTCTGAGGTCAGCACATCCTTAAAATATATAGGCTGATTTAATTCTGTAGTTTTTTCTATTATCCAATGTCTCTCTGCAGCTGTTGTTCCTTTCTCATTGGCATTAAGAAAATTCAAAGTTAATAGAGCATTATGCAGTCTATTTCTGGGGGTTTTTGTTACCCCTTTCTGTTTATTTAGCATATCCTTTAGAGTTCTGTTTGATCTTTCTATAACTGCTTGACCTGTAGGATTATGTGGTATGCCTGTAATATGCTTTATATTGTAATAAGCAAAAAACTGTTTCATTTTAACAGAGACATATGATGGAGCATTGTCAGTTTTGATTTGTGCAGGTATACCCATGATGGCCATAACTTCTAGCAAATGAGTGATTACAGAATCAGCTTTTTCAGAACTCAAAGCAGTTGCCCACTGAAATCCTGAATAAGTATCGATAGTGTGGTGTACATATTTCAGTTTTCCAAATTCTGCAAAGTGAAACACGTCCATCTGCCAGATTTCATTCCTTTGAGTACCCTTTGGGTTACATCCTGCTGGTAATGGCGTTTGATTGTAGAAGGAACAAGTAGGACATTTCTTTACTATTTCTTTGGCTTGTTGCCAGGTTATGGAAAAATCCTTTTTTAAACCTTTACGATTGACATGATGTTTTTTATGACATTCTGAGGCCTCCAGCACATTTCCTATTAATAACTTATCAATCTCATCATTGCCTTGTGCTAGAGGGCCTGGCAGACCAGTATGGGATCGAATGTGAGTTATATATAAAGGATGACTCCTTTTCCTGATTGTATCTTGTAATTGAATAAATAATGAAGTTAATTCTGAAGCATCAGGGATAAATTCTGCAGTCTCAATATGTAATACTACTCTTTCAGCATACTGAGAGTCAGTTACTATGTTGAGAGGTTCTGAAAAATCCATTAATACCAACAGAATAGCATATAATTCTGATTTTTGAACTGAATTATAAGGACTTTGAACCACTTTACTTAAATTTTCTGATTTGTAACCTGCCTTTCCTTGTTTGTAGGCATCTGTATAAAATGTACGAACTCCAGATATGGGCTTTTCCCGTACAATTCGAGGCAAAATCCAATCAGCTCTCTTTATAAGATCAATTCTATCGCTTTTGGGATATTTGCTGTTAATTTCTCCCAAAAAATTACTGCAAGCTCTTTGCCAAGGTTCACTTTCTGTCCATAATTTTTCAATGTCCTCCTTAGTTAAAGGTACAACAATTTCTGCTGGGTCTATTCCTGCTAATTGATGAAGTCTCAATTTTCCTTTCCAAATCAAGTCAGAGATTTTTTCCACATCAGTTTTTAATTTTTTGTTTGGTTTATTTGGTAAAAATATCCATTCTAATATAATATCTTCCCTCTGCATTAATATTCCTGTAGGAGAATGCCTAGAAGGTAAAATAACCAAAATGCAATCCAGCTTTGGATCAATACGATCAACGTGCCCTTCATGTACTTTCTTTTCTACCAAGGCCAATTCTTTCTCAGCTTCAGGTGATAATTCTCTTGGACTATTTAAGTCCTTGTCAACTTCTAAGGTTTTGAACAAATTATGCAGTTCATCATTTTTTACCCCAACAATAGTTCGTAGATGAGAAATATTTCCAAATAATCTTTGAAAGTTATTAAGAGTCTGTAGTCTATCTCTCCTAATTTGCACCTTTTGGGGTCTAATTTTTTGTAGCTCTATTTTATATCCTAAATAATTAATAGAATCTCCTCTTTGTATCTTTTCAGGAGCAATTTGTAATCCCCAGCAAGGCAAAATTTTCTTTACGTCTTCAAACATTCTTTCTAAAGTATCTGCATTTGAGTCAGCTAGTAAAATATCATCCATATAATGATAAATTATAGATTTAGGAAATTTTTTACGTATCACTTCCAATGGCTGTTGTACAAAATATTGGCACAGAGTTGGGCTATTCAACATTCCCTGTGGGAGGACCCTCCATTGAAATCTTTTAACTGGTTGAGAATTATTATAAGTAGGCACTGTGAAAGCAAATCTTTCTCTGTCTTTTTCTTGTAATGGTATTGAAAAGAAACAGTCTTTTAAATCAATAACTATGAGAGGCCATCCTTTTGGTAACAGAGTAGGCAGAGGAATTCCAGATTGTAGAGAGCCCATTGGCTGAATTACTTTGTTAATTGCTCTAAGGTCTGTTACCATTCTCCATTTACCAGATTTCTTTTTAATAACAAATACAGGAGAATTCCAAGGGCTGGTTGATTCCTCAATATGCTGAGCATTTAACTGTTCTTCTACCAGCTCTTCTAAAGCCTGGAGTTTCTCTGTTGCTAAAGGCCATTGCTGGACCCATACAGGCTTGTCTGTTAACCATTTTAAAGGTAGAGCTGTTGGTGTCTTTGGAAGATCATCAGTTGTTGTGCCCTGTTCTTGTATAATATGGATGGCTGGTGACCACTCAGAATAATGCCTTCTAATATTTCTCTCAGAAACATGTGCTAATTTATGATTTGTTTCTGAGATTGGAGGGATGTTAATCTGAGTATTCCATTGTTGCAACAAGTCTCGACCCCACAAGTTCATAGCTAATGTTAGCTACATATGGTTTCAATTTTCCTCTCTGTCCTTCTGGACCTATACACTCGAGCCATCTTGCACTCTGTTTCACCTGAGATAATGTCCCAATTCCTAACAGTTGAACGTTTACCTCCTAAAGAGGCCAAGTTGGATGCCAAAATTCTGGTGCAATTATGGTAATGTCTGCACCTGTGTCTACCAGACCAGACAACAAAACACCATTTATTTTTATCCATAATTTTGGTCTTTGTTCATTAATAGAAGTTTGCCAAAAAATTTTCTTTATATTTGCTCCTGAATTTTCTATTCCCTCTGTTTCATCATCCTGACCAGCATGACTTATTCCAATAGGCATTTGGTTATTTAATTGCTCTGGGTAGGGGTTTCCTCTACGACTGCAGGAAAGGTTTGAACTGGATTTGCTATTGGGGCCTGCATGAGGCCCCTCTGGGAGTTTCCCGAAGACTGAGGCAAAGGATTACCCTGTCTGTCCCTTGTTGATCTACATTCGTTGGTCCAGTGTTTTCTCTTACCACACCTTCTGCATACTCCAGAAGGAAGGGGCATTCTGTTGCCATTGTTCCTTGAAGAAACATTGTTTCTAGGAATTACCTGTTTACAGTCCCTTTTCAAATGTCCTTGCTTTCCACATCCAAAACATCTAACATTCCTCAAACTTTTTGAAATTGCTTCTCCTACCCACGTATCATCATGCTCATGAGCTTCAACATTAACCATATCTCTAATCCAATCTTCCAAAGGTGCAGATCTTGCCTTTAACGGCCTGATTATTGTTTTGCATGCTGCATTCGCATTCTCAAAGGCCAAAGATTCAATTATTATCTTACTAGCTTCTGAATCCGGGACCATTCTCTTTACTGCTGAAGCCAGTCTTTGTAAAAAATCTGTGAAAGATTCTTTGGGGCCTTGTACAACCTTTGTAAATGACTCAGGTTTTTTTCCTGGTTCCTCAACTCTGTCCCATACATTCAAGGCTGCTGTTCGACATAAAATTAGGGTTTGGACATCATATAAACATTGTGTTTGTGCTGAAGTATATTGACCTTCTCCAGTAAGTTGATCCTGGCAGACTTGTATTCCTTTATCCCTCCACTGCTTTTCTATGTTTTTAGCTTCGTCCTTGAACCAAGTTAGCCACTGAAGCCTTTGACTGGGTTCAAGAACAGCTTGTGCCAGCTCCCGCCAGTCCTGTGGTACAATCCTATTATATGTTGACCAAGAGTTTAACATTTGCTTTACATATGGGGAATGCATGCCATAAGATACTATTGCCTCCTTAAACCTTCGTAAATCTAACATTTCAATTGGAGCCCAAATATTTTGTGTAGTCATTTGATCAGGCAACTGCTGTATGGTTACTGGACAAACTAAGGGTGACTGTGTGAAAACAGGCTTTCTTTCTGTAACCCTATGATCCAATCTTGAAGCAACTTCACTGTTAGTTTCTTCTGTCTGAGTTTTTACAGGTTTAATAGGTTTTTCTAAAGCTGTCACCCTGGCACTAAATTGACTATCTTTTTAAATAGTAAAATGAGGATAAACATAGTAATAAAATGCATAATTCGATCAACATTAATCTTCTCATATAGCTGTTCCATTGTCAGACTGTCTAAAATTGCAAACAAAGCCCAATTTTCTTCCAATGTACACAGAAAACCCATTTTTTTTTAATGTGGAAAAAAATTTTTCTTTTAAATAGTTTTCTTTAAAATATCTGATATGTTAAATGACTTACCAAGTCCTTGTAGAACAGTACCAATCCGAGGGAATTTCAAAACAGCCACCTAGTGTCTGAGGTGTGAGTCCAGAGAGAGAGAGAGAGAGAGAGAGAGCAAGCAAGCGTAGCCACAAGTTCTGCCTAAGAGCTTGAATCCAGCCACGTGTTCCCACTTGAGCCTAGTCAAGCCTTGGCTCTGGCTACCTTAAGCTCCAACCACGTGCGTTGGCTTTACAGGCAGGGGCCCTGTTCGGCAGGGCAGGCCTGAGTTGTTTGTAGCACTGGCTTTAAGCAAGTAGCTCAAGGTTAGTCTGGCCTGAGGCCAAGCCGACCTGGGCCCAGGCTAGGGAGCCGGCCGCCCTGGCTGGAAACCAGACCTGCCGGCTGCCCTGGCAGGAACCCGGACCTGCTGCCAAGCCAAGTTAAGCGGTTTTTAATGGATTCTTGCCCCATGTTGGGCGCCAAATGTAGATGTAACCAACCGTCTTATTAAATAAGAAACACAGAGCCGATTCAGAGAAGAAAGCCAAGAGGTCAGAACTAAGAGCCTTACCCTTCCTGCTTCAGCTATCCTGCTTCAGCCAAGAGAGCTCTCTGAAAAAAAGGGGCCTACTTCCTGTGTGTATGCCTTTTTATAGTCTAGCTGTTCTGCCTTCTCATTGGTTGTAAACCTAAACACGTGACTGCCTTGTCATTGCCTGTATGTACCGCCCTCCAGGTCCTTAAAGGCGTGCGCCACCACCGCCACGCACTTGCTATGGCTCTAAAACTCTGACTCCCAGGCAACTTTATTTATTAACATACAATTAAAATCACATTTCAGTACAAGTAAAATACCACCACAGAGGCTCCATAGCTGTTGGTCTAAAGTTCATGAGTTCCCACTAGCTTGATTTGGTTGTCTCTGTAGGTTTTCTCAATATAATCTTGATGTTCCTTGCTCATAGACTCCCTCTTCCCTCACGTTGACTGGACTCTCAGAGCTTGAACTGATGCTTGCCTGTGGATCTCTGCATCTGCTTCCATGAGTTACTGGATGAAGGTTCTACAATGACAGGTAGGATATTCACCAATCTGATTACTGGAGTAAGTCAGCTCAGGTACACTCTCCACTATTGCTAGTAGTCTAAGCTGGGGTCATCCTAATGAATTCCTGGGAACTTCCCTAGCACCCAGTTTCTCCCTATCCCCATGAAGTCTCCCTCTAACACGGTATCTCTTTCATTGTTCTCCTACTCCATCCCTGTTCCATTTCAACCATACCATTCTCTTATGGTCTCATACCCCATCTGCTACCCTCCATTGTCTACCATTACCCCCAGTTTACTCATGGAGAGCTCATCAATTTCCTCTTCCCAGGGCAATCCATGCATTCCTCTTAGGGTCCTCTTTGTTAGCTAGCTTCTCTGGAGATGTGGATTGTAATTTGTCTATCCTTTCCTTTACGTCTAGTATCTACTTATCAAAAAGTACATACCATAATTATTTTTCTGAGTCTGGGTTACCTCACTCAGGATGATATTTCCTAGTCCCATCCATTTGCCTGAAAATTTCATCATATCATTGTTTTTACTGTTGAGTAGTACTCCATTATGTATGTGTACCACATTTTCTTTGACTATTCTTTGATTGAGGGGCATCTAAATTGTTTTCAGGTTCTGGCTATTATGAATAATGCTGTTATGAACAGAACTGAACAAGGGTCCTTGTGGTATGATTGAGCATTCCCTGGGTATATGCCCAAGAGTGGTATTGTTGGGTCTTAAGGCAGATTGATTCCCAATTATCTGAGAAACTGCCATACTGATTTCCAAAGTGGCTGTACAAGATTATACTCCCACCAACAGCAGAGGAGTGCTCCATATCCTCTCCAATACAAGCTGTTATCAGTGTTTTTTATCTTAGCCATTCTGACAGGTACAAGATGGTATCTCAGAGTTATTTTGATTTGCATTTCCCTGATGACTAAGGATATTGAGCAGTTTCTTAAATGTCTTTCAGACATTTCAGATTCTTCCATTGAGAATTCCCTGTTTAGCTCTGTATCCTACTTTTTAATTGGATTATTTGGTATTTTGATGTCTAGTTGCTTGAATTCTTTATGTATTTTGAAGATCAGCCCTCTGTCAGATGTGGGGTTGGAGAAGAACTTTTCCCATTCTGTGGGCTGTTGTTTTGTCTTATTTGCTATGTCCTTTGCCTTACAGAAGATTCTCAGTTTCAGGAGGTCCCATTTATTAATTGTTGCTCTCAGTGTCTGTGCTACTGGTGTTATATTTAGGAAGTGGTCTCCTGTGCCAATGTGTTCCAAGCTACTTCCTACTTTCTCTTCTGTCCGGTTTAGTGTAACTTGATTTATGTTGAGGTCTTTGATCCACTTGGACTTGAGTTTTGTGCATGGCAATGAATATGGATCTATTTGCAATCTTCTACATGTTGGCATCCAGTTACACCAGCACCATTTGCTGAAGATACTTTCTTTTTTCCATTGTACAGTTTTGGCTTATTTGTCAAAAATCAGGTGTTCATATTCTAAGGGATGTCTTTCTGTATGTTGTGAATATATGTTGTTCCCATTGGTTAATAAATAAGTTGCTTTGGCCTATGGCAAGGCAGCTTAGAGGCAGGTGGGAAATCCAAGGAGAGAGACAGAAAAGAGAAAGGTGGAGTCTGTAGAGAGACAAGCCTGCTGCCCAAGGAGCAACATGCCAACAGATCAATAAAGCCACAGAACACATGGCAAAACATAGGTTATTAGAAATGGATTAATTTAAGATATAAGATCTAGCTAGCAAGAAGTCTGCCATAGGCTATACAGTTTGTAAATAATATTAGTACTCTGAGTGATTATTTTATAAGTGACCACAGGACCGCAGGCCAGGCTGGACCAGAGAAAACTTTCAGCTACATTCATAGGTGTGTGGATGTCAGGACCTTCAGTTCAATTCCATTAGTCCACATGTCAGTTTTTATGCCAATGCCAAGCTGTTTTTATTACTGTAGCTCTATAGTAGAGCTTGGGGTCAGGGATGGTAATGCCTTATTGTACAGAAGCTGCTTTATTGTACAGAATTGTTTTAGCTATCCTGGGGTTTTGTTGTTTTTTTTTTTTTTTCATGTGAAGCTGAGTATTGTTCTTTCCAGGTATGTAAAAAATTGTGTTGGAATTTTGATGGTGATTACATTGAATCTTTGTATTGCTTTTGGTAAGAATGCCATTTTTACTTTGTTAATCCTACTTATTCATGAGCATGGGAGATCTTTCCATTTTCTTATATCTCCTTCAATTTCTTTCTTCAGAGACTTAAAGTTCTTGTCATACAGGTCTTTCACTTGCTTAGTTAGAGTTACCCTAAGGTATTTCATATTATTTGTGACTATTATAAAGGGTAACGTTTCTCTGATTTCTTTCTCCGCCCATTTATCATTTGTATATAGGAGAGCTACTGATTTTTTGAGATAATCATGTATTCTGCCACATTACTGAAGATGTTTATCTGCTGCAGGAGTTCCCTGGTAGAATTTTTGGGGTCACTTATGTATACTATCCTATTGTCTGCAAATAGGGAAAGTTTGAATTCTTCCTTTCTAACTTGAATCCCCTTGATCTCCATTTGTTCTCTGATTGCTCTAGCTAGAACATTGAGTACTATGTTGAATAGATATGGGGAGAGTGTACAGCCTTGTCATTTCTGATTTTAGTGGAATCACTTTGAGTTTATATCTATTTAATTTGATGTTGGCTCTGGGCTTGCTATATATTGCCTTTATTATGTTTAAATATGCTCCTTGTGTTCCTGATCTCTCCAAGACCTTTACCATGAAGAGGTACTGGATTTTGTCCAAGGTTTTTTTAGTACCTAAAGAGATGATCATGTGGTTTTTTTTCTTTCAGTTTGTTTATATGGTGTATTACATTGACAGATTTTCATATGCTGAACCATCTTTGCATCACTGGGATGAAGCCTACTTAATTGTGATGGATAAGTTTTTTGATGTGTTCCTGGATTTGGTTTGCTAGTATTTTATTGAGTATTTTTGCATCAATGTTCATGAGGGAGAGTGGTCTGTAATTCTTTTTATTTGTTGCATCTTTCTGTGGGTTGGGTAACAGGGTAACTGTAGCCTCATAAAAAGAATTTGACAATGTTTCTTCTGTTTCTATTGTATGGAACAATTGGAGGAATATTAATGTTACCTTTTCTTTGAAATTCTGGTAGAATTCTGTGCTGAAACCATCTGGTCCTGGGCTTTTTTTTGTTTTGTTTTGGTTTTTTGTTTGTTTGTTTGGTTTTTTTTTTTTTTTGGTTGGGAGACTTTTAATGACTGTTTCTATTTCCTGAGAGGTTATAGGTCTGTTTAAATTGTTTATCTGGTCTTTATTTAATTTTGATATGTGATATCTATCCAGAAAATTGTCCATTTCTTTTAGATTTTCCAGTTTTGTGGAGTACAGGTTTTTGAAGTATGACCTGAAGATTCTCTGGATTTCCTTGTTGTCTGTCTTAACATATCCCTTTTCATTTCTGATTTTGTTAATTTGAATGTTCTTTCTCTGCCTTTTGAATAGTTTGCATAGGGGATTTTCTATCTTGTTGATTTTCTCAAAGCATCAATTCTTTGTTTCATTGATTCTTTGCATTGTTCTCTTTGTTTCTATTTTATTGATTTCAGCCCTCAATTTAATTATTTCTTGGCATCTATTCCTCCTAGGTAAGTTTGCTTCTTTTTGGTCTAGAGCTTTCAGGTGTGCTGTTAAGTCGCTAGTGTAAGATTTCTCCAACTTCTTTCTGTGGGCATTTAGGGCTATGAATTTTCCTCTTAGTACTGCTTTCATGGTGTCCCATAGTTTGGGTATGTTGTACATTTATTTTCATTGAATCTAGAAAAACTTCAGTTTCTTTATTTCTTCCTTGACCTAGTGATGATTCAGTTGAGGCTTATTCAGTTTCCATGAGGTTGTAGGCTTTCTATAATGTTTGTTGTTGAAATGTAACTTTAAGCCATGGTAGTCTGATAAAATACAGGAAGTTATTCCTTTTTTTGGTATCTGATGAGATTTGCTTTGTGACTGAGTATGTGGTCGATTTTAGGAAAGGTTCCATTGGGGTGCTGAGAAGACAGTATATTCTTTTGTGTTATGTAAATATCTGAGTCCATTTGAGTCATAATATCTGTTAGATCCCTTATTTCTCTGTTAAGTTTCTATCTGGTAAACCTGTCAATTGGTGAGAGTGGGGTGATGAAGTCTCCCACTACTGTGTGTGGGGTTTGATGTGTGATTTAAGCTTAGTATTGTTTCTTTTACATATGTGGTTGCCCTTGTATTTGGGACATAAATGTTTAGAATTGAGACTTCATTATTCCTGTGATGAATATGTAATGTCCTTCTCGATCTCTTTTGATTGATTTTAGTTTGAATTCTATTTTGTTAGATATTAAGATAATTAAACCAGCTTGCTTCTTAAGTCTATTTGATTGGAAAGTCTTTTCCCAGCCTTTTACTCTGAGATAGTGTTTGTCTTTGAAGTTGAGGTGTGTTTCTTGTATGCAGCAAATGGATGGATCTTGTTTTCATATCCATTCTATTAGCCTGTGTCTTTTTATAGGTGAATTGAAACCATTGATATTGATAGGTATTAATGACCAGTTATTGTTAATTCCTGTTATTTTTTGGTAGTAGTGTTGTATGTTTCCCTTCTTTGGTATTTGTTGGTATGGGACTATCAGGGGAGGGCATGAATTGTGCCTCAGGATGCAGGTCCAGAGGCAGGAATCTCTGGGTGGGAGAAGAGTTACTCACCTCTTGGTCCAATCAAAGCTGGTGGATTCTGTCTCTACATAAGTTTTCAATTCTCCATTTTCTATTTGTGTGGTGAAAATATCCATTCTAAGATATTATCCTCCCTCTGCAGAATTCCTGTGGGAGAATGAGTAGAAGGAAGAATGACTAGGATAATAATAAAACTCTGGATCCATGCAATCCATGTGTGCAACCTGTGATTTCTTTTCTACCAGAGGCAATTCTCTCTCAGCCTCAGTTGATAATTTTCTTAGACTATTTAAGTCCTTATCACCTTTTAAGGTTTGAATAAATTACTTCGCTTTTGAGTTGTTAATCCAAATGTGGGTCATAACCAATTAATATCTCACAGCAATTTTTGCAAATCATTAAGTGTTTATAGCTGATCTCTCCTGGTTTTTGCTTTCTATGATTGAATTTTCAGTAAACTTGTCTTATATTCTAGGGTTTGTTTTTTGTTTTTTGGGGTTTTTTTTGGTTTTTTGTTTTGTTTTGTTTTGAGCCAGGGTTTCTCTGTGTAGTTTGGTAACTGTCCTGGATCTCACTCTGTAGACCAGGCTGGCCTCAAAATCACAGAGATCCACCTGGCTCTGCCTTCTGAGTGATTTATCCTAGGTTTTAATAGAATCTCCTCTTTTACACCAGAAATTTATAACCCCAACAAGGTAAATTTTTTTTTACTCAATCAAACATTTTTTAAATGTATCTGTGTCTGAATCAGCCAGTAAGATATTATCCATATAATGGTATATTATATATTTAGAAAACTGTTTACAAATTATTTCTAATGTCTGTTGTACAAAATATTGATATAAGGTGGTACTATTTAACATTCCTTATGGAAGAACTTTCCAATGGTACCTTTAACAGGCTGGGAATTATTGAAAGTAAGCACTGTGAAGGCAAAATTTTCTCTATACTGTTCTGATAAAGGTATAATAAAAAAGCAGCCTTTTAAATCAATCACTATAATACATCATCCTTTAGGTAATAAAAAAGAGAAAGGAATTCCAGGGTGTAAAGATCCCATTGGCTGGATCACCTTATTAATAGCTCTCAGATTTGTTACCATTCTCCATTTTCCAGATTTCTTTTTAGTAACAAATATAGGAAAAATCCAATGACAGGTGGATTCTTCAATATGTTGATTATTAACTTTTCCTGTGCCAGATGTTCCAATACATATTATATTTCTGATGTCAAAGGCCATTGTTCCACCAACACAGGTTTGTCAGTTAACCATATTAAAGGTAAGGTTGTTGGTACCTTTGAAAGACCAACAGCTGTTGTGCCCTGCTTATGTACAGCCTGAATGATCAGTGACTGTTCTTGATAATAACTTTTAATATTTTTCTTAGAAGCATTCTTATTTTATGGTTTGTTTCTGATATTGGGGGAATGTTAATCTGTGTTTTCCATTGCTGTAACAAATCACATCCCCATGTATTCATTGCTATGTTACTCATTTATGGCTTTAATTTTCCTATCTGTCCTTCTGGCCCTATACATTCAATCTATCTTGCACTTCATTTTACCTGAGATAAAGTTGCAATACCTAGAAGTTGGATATTTACCTTCTGAAGAGGTCAATCTCGATGCCAAGATATTGGTGGAATTATTGTTACATCTGTTCCTGTGTCTAATCATCCTTCAATTGCAATGCCATTTTTTCATATTTTTAGCTTTGGTCTTTGATCATTTATAGCAGTTTGCCAAAATACTTATTTTATGGTCTCTCATTAATTTTCTGTTTTATCCACTGAAGCTATTCTGTCCTTGATCATATCCAGAGCAATATCGTTTTTAACAAAGGCATTAAGTCTTCTAATTGCTCAATGGATGAGTTTCTTCAATACTGACAAGAAATTATTTAACCAATTTTATATTGGGGTCTATGGGAGGCCCACTAAAGTGTTTCCTGATGGCAAAGTATTAACTTGCCTGTCCATGGCTGATTCTGAATTCATTAGCCAAATGCTAGCCTTTGCCATATCCCCTGCACACTCCAGAAAACTGGGGAGTTCTGTTTAGCTTATCTCTTTAAAAACATTGTTTCTAGGGATGCCTTGCCAACAATCCCTTTTCAGATGACCTTGTTTACCACAATCAAAATATCTGACATTTTGATTTTTCTTAAAATTTTTAAAAATCATTTCTATCAAAGTAGCATAATAAGCATAAAATCCAATATCAGTCATATTTCTAATCCATTCATCTATTAATGATGATATGCCTTTTAAAGGCCTAATCACATTTTTCCATTCTGAATTAGAATTTTCAAAATCCAAAGGTTCAATTAATATTTGTCTGACTTCTGGATCTGATGATCTTCAGTTTATAGCTGAAGTTAACCTTTATTTAAAAAAATGTAGCCGGGTGGTGGTGGCGCACGCCTTTAATCCCAGCACTCGGGAGGCAGAGCCAGGCGGATCTCTGTGAGTTCGAGGCCAGCCTGGGCTACCAAGTGAGTTCCAGGAAAGGCGCAAAACTACACAGAGAAACCCTGCCTCTAAAAACCGGGAAAAAAAATGTAAATGCTTCCTTTGGTCCTTGTATGATTTTAGTAAATGACTCAGACCTGTTTGCTAATTTTCAACCTTGTCCCAAGCAGTCAAAGCTTCTAAACAACATAAAGCCAAAAAGTGATCATCAAATTCAGACTGTCTTTGAAATTCAATATATTGCCTTCATCCAGAAAATGGTCTTGGGAAATATAAATACATCATGCCCAATTTTATTGTTTTATGGCCATAGATTCTTCTTTCTACCCTGTTCTCCATGTAACTGAGGGCCAGACCCCAATATTGTTGTAGTTAAATCTTTCTAATCTGGGGGGGGGGCAATTCTATAATGAGTTGCCCAAGAATTCAACATTTTCTTTCTCTTAGGGTGAATGTGTACCATATGAAATGACTGTTTCCTTAAATGTCCTTCTACTGTATTCCATTTAAGTTCTCCATAACCTCAGATGTGCCTATTGTCTGCTGGTCATTCTTGTATGGTAACTGGATAAACTAAGGTTCATTTTCCAATAACCTTGGGCCACCCCCCTTCAGTTTCATCATGCAGTGGTGCAGTAGGTTCTGCTCTAAATACCTCTGTTTGTGTATGAGTATTTTTTCTGTTTTCATTAGTAAGTCTTTCTAAGGCTTATATCTTACAAATAATAAGTCTTTTTAAGACTTATATCTTATCAGTCAATTATTCATATTTGTCACAGTTATCAGACAACTTTTTAAAGGAAAAAATATGGCATACCAAACCAATTGTAATTATAATCAACATTATGTCAGTCCAAGCTAAGTCAGTTATCCCTTTATTCATTTTTTTTCATCTTGAAGCCATCCATTGTGGCACTATACAGAGTCCTAACTCCCTGCATTTTGTTATTTCCCATTCTTAACATGAGAAAGATTTTTCATTGTACTTCTCAGGTGTCTTACCAAATCTGCTATGACATTTGCAACAGAGAGTTTGGGAGGCACTCAGTGTCAGGATGTATATGCAGCAGAACAATTGTGGGAAAAGCTGAAGAACAGCTGCAGCAGCAAAAGTGGTAGCTTTAGAAGCCACTGCATCATCTTATGCCCTGCACTGGGTTCCAAAAATGTTCTTTTTCCTACCTTTTTCTAGTATCAATAAAGAGACAGGAGTCAGATTTTGGGGTGAAAACTTATAGATCAAAGAATCAGTGGAGGAGCTACCAGCTGACCTCCCCTCCATACTTCCTAGACTAAAAGAGATGAAGAAAAACCTGCAAATCTCCTAGTCCTTCTCTACTCCTTCCTATGTCTCCCTCTTTATATCCTGGGTCATCTGTATTCTCTATGGCTAATTCTTGTTAACTAGTTACTGGCTCTGCCCCTGATTCAAGGTTAACTTTATTAACACAGTATAGGAGTGTCATGGTGTGATCAAATATTCTGCAACATGGGAGGATAAGGTGAGGATGGGGAAGGGAGGTATGGTTGAGGTCAGGAATATGGGAAAGACATCTGAAATTGAAGTGCATTTGAAGGATAATATGGAAACCTAGTACAATGGAAAATTCCTAAAATATATGAAGGTGATCCTAATTGAGGAGATGAAGTTCCAACTAGTTATCTCTTATCACCAAATGAAGCTTCCAGTACTGGAACTGGGTTACATTCAATTGAATTTTTGGTCAAGGGAGTCCCATGGGAATCCCAAAACAACCTAGGCTCTTGCTAAGAAAATGGTTTGCTCTCAGTAAACTGACAGTGACTGTCTTAGGGATTTTCTTGCTGTGAAGAGACACCATGACCACAGCCTCTCTTATAAAGTAAGGAATTTAATTCAGGGGCTCACTTACAGTTTCAGAGGTTCATTCCATTACCATCAAGACAGGGAGCATGGCAACATGCTGGCAGACATAGTGCTGGAGAAAGCTGGGAGTCCTACATCTTGCAGGCAACAGGAAATCAACTGAGATGAGACACTGTGAAGTATCCTGAGCATAGGAAACCTTAAAGTCTGCTCCCAGAGTGACACACTTCCTCCAGTAAGGTCATACCCACTCCAACAAAGCCACACCTCCTAATAGTGCCACTCCCTATGAGATTATGGGGACCAATTACATTCAAATGACTATATTCCACTCCCTGACCCCCATAGGCTTGTAACAATAACAATGCAAATTGCATTTAGTCTAACTACAAAAGTCCCCATAGTCTATCACAGTCTCAACAATGTTTTAAAGTCCAAAGTTCAAGATCTCTTCTGAGATTCATGCAAATTCTTAACTGTAATCACCTGTAAAAACAAAAATAAAAAAGCAGATCACATACTTCCAACAATACAATGGCACAGGATATGCATTACTATTCCAGGGAAGGGAGCATAGCAAGGAAATACTGGATCAAAGCAAGACCAAAAAACCAGTGGGGCAAACTCCAAACCATGCATCTTCATGTCTAATGTCAAAATGTTCTTCAGCTCTCCAAATCCCTTCAGCTTTGTTGACTACAACAAACTTCTTTCTCTTGGGCTGGTTCTACTCCCTGTTAGCAGCTTCCTCAACAGGTATTCCATGACTCTGATATCTCTAACATGTAGTGGGTAGCCATTCCAGCTTTGATCTGGAAGTTCCAACCCTCATTGAGGCTTCAGCAACTGTCACGCCTACAAGGCGGGGCCACACCTGGAGACCCAAGATCTGAATGGGCCAGCACTCTCTCTGTTCCTGGACCCTTGACGGTGGAAGTTGACTGAGCAGAGCTCCAGAGAACACTGCTGGACTGCGAAACACCTTCCCCAGACCCCACGACCTACATATCCCTTCATTTGTAAGTTACCCACTAAATAAATCTTCCTTTTAACTACATGGAGTGGCCTTAGTAATTTCACCAATACTAACATGTTGGGTTCTCCAAGGCAATCCAGGCTTCAATTTCACAGCTTTATGCAATGACCTTTCTACTAGACCTCCATTCAGGGACACCCCTGACACATGTCTGGCCTCAGCAGTTTTCCTTAGGTGTGGAGGTAAATTCTATAACTTGTTTCTTCTATCCTTAACTCTAAAGCAGAACCATGTGGCTAAAGCTGCTAAGTTCTGCTCGTTACTGGGGCTGGAACATGGCCCCCTTTTCAATTATATCTTAACTAGATTTCCATGCTTCATTGCCTAAGCTTGTCTGTCCTGATACTTGATCTCTAAACTAGGCTGGCCTCAAACTAAGAGATCCACCAGCCCCTGCCTTCCTAGTGCTGAGTTTAAAGGTGTTCCCCACTACATACCTAGTTCTGAGCTTTTCTTTAGTTTTTTTCACAAGTTGGAAACTTAGCTGAGTGGGTACCCTGAGGTCACCATTCCCTTTACTCAATTTCTTTATCCATTTATCTCCTTGAATATGGGACTTAGCTCCATTCTACTTCCTGGTGCACTTTTTCTCAAAATCTACATTTTGTAATTTTATTTGCTTAGTTTGCTCATTTTCATAATAAATCTTTATGAGCATGAAAACTAGTGACACATGGTAGAGTCTATACTAGGCTATTTTGAGATTTCTACTGCCAATAGAATTAATCCAAAACTCTTCACTTTATCCTCAGTCAGAATATTCAACAAGGGCCAAAGGCAGCCACTTTCTTTTCCAAAATATCACAAGAATAATCTCTAGGCAATCCTCTAGGCAGAGGAAATTCTTCTCCTCTGAAACCTCTTGAGTGAGCCTCCCATAGTTCAAACAATGCTTAGCACCACTGTCTTCCAAGCTCCTACTAGTGTGGCCCATTAAGAAGTATTTAAAGCATTTCACTGCTTTTCAAACCCAAAATACCAATTCCAAATTCTTCCAAACAAATACATGATCAGGTCTATCATAGCAATACCTCAGTCCCTAGTACCAACTTCTGTCTTAATGTTTTTTATTGTTGTGAAGAGACACCATGACCACAGCAACTCATATAAAGTAAAACATTTAATTGTGGGTGTTCGTTTACAGTCTAATTGATCCTGTCCATTATCATCATGGCAGTGAGCATGGCAGCATGTAGGCAGTTGTGGTACTGAAGGAATAGCTGGGATTCCTACATCTTGCAAGCAACAGGAAATTAACTGAGACACTACACAGTATCTTGAGCATAGGAAACCACATAGCTTGCCCCTACAATGACACACTTCCTCCAGTAAGGCCATACATACTCAAACAAAGCCATATCTCCTAATAGTGCCACTCCCTATGAGATTATGGAAGCCAATTACATTCAAACTACCACAGTGTGGCCCTGTTACTGAAGACAATACCAAAACAACTCAATGAACATGTTACCTACATGGGGCCTTCAACCCTATGTTATAATGTCTTTGGTGCAGAAATGTACTCTGTAGGCTATGAAAAGAGAAACATAAACACCAACCCAGCCCCAAAACCTTTGAGCTACAATCTGTCCTGCCTTTGAGACATTCTGGCAGGACAATGATGACAAGAACTTTTGAAAGTAGCCAACCAATGTCTGATTTTACTTAAATCCCACTCCATGAAAGTGAACCCATACTCTTGGGTGACCAAGAACCAAATAGTAGATGGCCCAGAGACCTAGAGTAAATCTGAACACTACTGTTCTAAAAAAAAAAAGTATCAATAAAATGACTCCAAATTATATTTTACTATACTCATAGATCAATGCCTTATTCAGTCATCATCAGAGAAGCATCTTCCTGTAGCAGATGGAAGTAGATTCAAAGATCTACAGCCAGGCATTACACTGATAGAGAGTCCTTGGAACACATAACTCTAAATGTGATCTTTCCATCAAATCCTTCCCCTCACAGCTCAAAGAACCTCTTGAAAGAGGAGGCAGATAGACCGTAAGAGCCAGAGGTGATAGAGGACACCAGAAGAACAAGCCATCTGAATCAAGTGAGCAAGGCTCATATGAAGTCACAGAGATTGAAGCAGCAAGCACAGGGCCAACACAGGCCTACACCAGCTTATCTGCATATATACTATAGCTTTTAACTTACTATTTTTCCAGGACTCTTGAGTGAGTGAAAGAGTGGGTCTCTGATTCTTGTGCCTCCTCTTGAGCTCTTTTCCTTCTACTTTGGATTGCCTTGTCCAGCCTCATTGTGATAATTATTGTTTTATCTTTTTATATTTTGTTTTGTCATGTTTGGACATTGTCTCTTAGAAGCCAGTTCTTTTCTAATAATAGACAGAAAGAGACTGTATCTGCAGTGAAGGGGAGGTGAGAAGGAACTGGGAAGAATAGAGAGAGAGGAAACTGTGATCAACATAAACTGTATGAGAAAAAAATCTATATTCAATGAAAGAAAATATTTTAAAGGAAAAACAAACCAATAGAAAAATAAAAGGCACAAGAAACACACATAAACACACATCATAAAAACACAAAATCGGAAACCGTAATAAACAATCAAAAGACCACTAAGGTTAAAAATGCCCAAACAAATCAATACGAGACAAAGTCTCCAAAAATACTATTGAGTTTATTTTGTTTTGGCTACCTACTGCTGGGCACAGCACACAAATGATCCTGGACATAGAACATGGCAGAACCAGCAAGGCAGTCTCCTACATTCTGGGAAAATGATCTTTCCTTCTAGCCTACCTCCATTCCTTTCTAACATCCCTCAGCCTATCATCTACCATTTCCTACCAAGGACCCCCAGTGCCCACAATAGGCTGGTACTCAGTGATCCCAAAATTGGCTAGGATATAGAGTGAGAGCAGTAGCAATCACTTCAAACACCATAATTACAAATGCCTAGATCCCAGCAAACAAGCAAACAAAAACCATAAACATGGACAGGTGAGACAACATGCCTCCTCCAGAAGCCAGCAACACTACTATCATATGCCCTGAAAAAAGCAATATAGATAAAGCATAAGACAAGGACTTCAAATAGCAATTATAAATAAGTTCAAGAACCTTAAAGATGATATGAATAAGTGCCTTAATGAAGACCATGAAAACACAATTAATTAAATGAAATAATGAAAATAATTTAAGGCATGAAAATAAAATTTAGCAAAGAAATAGATTAACTGAAAAAATTTCAAAACTAGAAATGAAAACCTCAGGATGTCAAACAAAACCCTCAGAGGTAATCCTCAGCAATAGACAGCAAGGCACAGAAGAGAGAATTTCAAGTCTTAAAGACAAAGTAGAAGAAATGGATTGCTCAGTGAAACACAATATTAAAACTTTAAAGCATAAAACATCCAGGAAATCTGGGACACTATGAAAAGGCGTAACCTACGAATAATAGGAATAGAGGAAGGAGAAAAAACTCAGGCCAAAGCCACAGGTAATATTTTTAACAAGATCATGGAAGAAAATTATCCCATTCTGAAGAAATGGATGTATATTAAAGCTCAAGAATGATACAGTAGAAAATTAACTCCAAGAGGTTATTTTTTCTTTTTTGAAAGTGGGGGCTGTTTTATTTGTATTTTCTTTTGGCTTTTTTTCTCCTTATTGATTTTTTTGTTTATTTTGGTGTTTGGATTTTGTTTTTATTTTTCAGGGAGGAAGATCATGAAATTGGGTAAGCAGGGCAGTACAGAAGATCTGAGAAAAGTTGGGGAAAGGGGAAAACATATTCAAAATATATTGTATTGTCTTAGGATTTCTATAGCTGTGTAGAGACACCATGACCATGGCAATTACTGTAAAGGAAAACATTTAAGTGGGGTGGCTTACAGTTTCAGAGATTTAGTCCATTATCATCATGGCAGGAAACATGGCAGTGTGTAGGAAGACATGGTGCTAGAGTAGGAGCTGAGAGTTCTATATCTTGATCTGCAAGCAGCAGAAGGAGACTGTGTCCCACACTGGGTGTAGCTTGAGCATGGGAGACCTCAAAGCCCTTCTCCTCAATGACATCCTTCCACCAACAAAGACACATCTACTCCAACAAGACCATACCTGCTAATATCACCAATCTCTATGGGCCAAGATTCAAACACTTGAGTCTCTAGGGGATAATTCGTATTCAAACTACCACATGTATGAAAAAAAATCCAACAAGAAACTTTTTTAAAAAGTAACTATGTTCACATTGTTTTTGGAAATTCAGTGCTTCCACCAGGCCCCTGCTACTCTAGGGCCTAATTAAATCCATCATATTTAATTCATTCATCTAAGAAGCAGCATTTTCCACTCCTAAGGTTCATCTTATAGGAATAGTGAAAGGCCATCTTCTAGGCTCTCCCACTAGGAAAGATTAGGTTTTGCACAATGTATTAACTCTACCTTTCCAATTTCCCAAAGCCTTAAAATTAATTATCTCTGCATGCCCTACACCACTGGACTCCTAAGAATTTATCTGAGGTAAAGGGTCCTTGGATTTTGGTTGGATTTATTTACCATCCTCTGTTGCACATATATGTTATCAGAAACTCCCTGGTTGCTAACTTTTGTTCATATTGACCAATCAACATAATGTCATTAATATAGTGGACCAATGTGATACTATGTGAAAGATACAGATGACCAAGATGCCTTCAAACTAAGTTATAACACGGGGATGGAGGGTTAATATATCCTTGAGGTAAAACTAAAGTATATTCCTAGCCTTGCCAACTAAAAGAAAATTGCTTCCAGTGGTCTTTATGGACCATAACTGAGAAAATAGGCATTTGCTCCATCAATAGCTGCATATCATGTACCATGTACCAGGAGATGTCTTAATTTGTTCAGGGAAAGACACCATATCAGGCACAGCATCTACAAATATAGTTACTACTTGGTTGAGTTTTTGATAGTCAACTGTCATTCTCCAATATTCATCTGTCTTCTGCACTGGCCAGATAGGAGAGTTAAAGGGGGATGTAGGAACCACCACCTCTGCATCTTTCAAGTCCTTGACAGTTCTAACTTCTCCAATTCCTCCAGGAATATACATTGTATTTGATTCACTGTTTTTATTGATAGAGGCTATGAAAACAGCTTCCATTTAGGCTTTCCAACTATAATAAACTTCTCTCCATAGACCTGGGAACCAATGTGAGAATTTTGCCAACTTCTAAGTATATCTATCACAATTATAGATTCTTAGACTAAGGAAATAACCACAGGATGAGTAGGAGACCCACTGGTCCTCCTGTGAGATAGACTTCAAACAAAACTCCATTAATCTCCTGATCTTTATGATCCCCTACATTAACTAGTGGGCCACAATGTTTCTTGGGGACTCTTGGAATCAAGGTCAATTTAGAACCA
This sequence comes from Peromyscus eremicus, assembly GCF_949786415.1. Taxonomy (NCBI): domain Eukaryota; kingdom Metazoa; phylum Chordata; class Mammalia; order Rodentia; family Cricetidae; genus Peromyscus; species Peromyscus eremicus. The sequence continues at coordinate 2,393,022 of NC_081420.1, read as the reverse complement.
ATATCCAATAGACCCCAGAAGGTCTGATAGTTTCTTCCCCCAGTGTACAGTTGCCCTGAAAAGGCAATAGGTCCTTCTGGAAAAGGACTAGAAAAAGTTTAAAAGTAAAACCATCAGGTATTTTATCAAGGTCCTTTCTTGGGGAAACCTGGTCTTCCCTTTATTCAAAGCATATCTGCATACTGGCTCAAGGTTGAAATTGGTTTATGGACCAAGATTCTTTTGCTCTGTTCCAAAGGAGCCTTTCTTTCATTTGTTTGAGATTTTTTTCACTTATACAGATCAAACAAAACTGCAATAGTCTCCAATCTATTTCATGCCTGGAAACACCATGATTGATTAGCCAGTACAAAAGATCCCTATGAGTCATTCATCAGAAAATTCATTTTGCCTATGCTGACCATTACAAGTCATGCAATTAATTACACATTGTTTTGTCTAGGCTGCCCACTATGATAAGTACAATCACCTTGCATTTCTGATCTAGTGTTGTTACCTCAGCTCTGATACTTTGGGGCCCAGTAAACCTACTGCATTTAAGTCATCCAACTGAAGAGTAGTGTCTCCAGTCTAAGGTGTGGCAAGGAAAAGAGTGACAGCAAAGCTCTTCAAATATGCTGGTTCTCCTCTCACCATTTTGCACCTTTATAAAATTTATGAAGGTCATACTTTTTGGGTCTTCCTACTGAGGAAATTAGATTTTACACGGCAAATCCACTCTAGCTTTGCAATTTCCCTGAGCCTTAAATATCATCAACACTAAGCAAGTAATATCAAGCATATCCAACTCCTTTACAGTAAGCCATCTTTTAACAAATTTTTCAACCATACAAAAAAATTTGACAACTTTTTTGACTGTGTGAGCTTCCATATTAAACCTAAATCTCCACTCAGTGGATCCATATCAATAAACCCAGCTTGATTCAGTTTTATGTTCCTTCTACCATTATTCCACACCAAAATCTCAAAGTAGTTGGTTATCAAAAAAAATAAAAGCCTCAGAGAATAAAAACAAAATACTTGATAGAAAATTGATTGGTGCTCTGGTGATGTTTCCGGCATGAGATCTAACCAGGAAATAGAAAGAGATGAAAGGGTAGCCTGTAAAACAGTAAACCAAGAAGGAAGAAGAAATATGAACTTACAGTCTAAATATCATATATTATCTAGATGTGGGGTCAGCAGTCATCAAGTTGAGCTGGTGTTAAAGAAAATGGCTTCTTTTCTTCTTTCTCTGTACCTTGACACATCAAAGAAATAGATATTCTTTACTAAGTCACATTATACAAAATATAATCCAATATTCCTCTGAAATGACCCCAAGGCCTCTTCTTGGAATTCTTTTCTGCTGTGGGATGGTCTGTATGTTAAATTGCTCTGATTGGTCAATAAATAAAACACTGATTGGCCAGTGGCTAGACAGGAAGTATAGGTGGGACTAATAGAGAGGAGAAAAGAAAGAACAGGAAGGTGGAAGGAGTCACTGCCAGCCAAAACCAGGACAAGCAGCATGTGATGATGCCGGTAACCCACAAGCCACATGGCAAGGTATAGATTTATAGAAATGGATTAATTTAAGCTATAAGAACAGTTAGCAAGAAGCCTGTCACGGCCATACAGTTTGTAAGCAGTATAAGTCTCTGTGTTTACTTGGTTGGGTCTGAGCGGCTGTGGGACTGGCGGGTGAGAGAGATTTGTCCTGACTGTGGGCCAAGCAGGAAAACTCTAGCTACACTTTTCTCTTGTTGTGGGGCAGTCAGCAGAAAAGACTGCTTGGAACATGGGTTTAAGCCTATAGAAAGTCTTTGTTAACCAGCCAGTGACTATGCTGGGTGTTAAGGATCATAATGTATCCCTAAGCCTTTCTAAGAGTGAGCTTTTAAGCAAAGTCATGGTTTTGTGACATACTTCAGTTAACAAGAACAGTTATCCAGAAACAGAACTACAGGAGGCAAAAATCAAAGTTAGCACATTTATAGACTTTCCCAGAACTAGGGACTTTGATGGATTAGGCCTTTGTTTTAGTTTTGGAAGGTGGTGCTGTCTACTTTCTGAGTTTTGTAGCCTGAATGGTACTTCTACCATGGAGTCATAGGCTAAGTTCTTGGGACCTACTAAGATCAGGGGCCTTATTACACTCTCAGGAGTCTGGAAAGACAAGGTAGAAGGCTGCCTGTACTGCTCTTTCTTTGTCTGAGTTCTCTCCATTCTTTCACTTCTAGCATCACTATTGAAGAGTCAGAGCAAGAAGTTTATGGGGAATTAGTAGGAGACTTGTTGTTGCAAATCTATATTTCTTTTCTTGAGATGAGAATCAGTTTCTTATGACATTGACTACAGATGGGACAGGGAAATTCTGTAAGAGACTCACACTTTAGACATTATAAGAAAGAGAAAGTAAGGTCAGAGAGCAGGAGTAACATGAACTCCTGTCTTCTTGGCCACCATAACAGGATATGTGCAGGAAAAATTCTCACACACTGTCTATCTGGGTATTCACATAGGAGTGAAGTCATACTCTGGTCTCATTTTGCTCTCACCTCTAAAGACATCTGCTTATCTGCTTTTCTTTTTCTTTTCTTTTCTTTTCTTTCTTTCTTTTTTTTTTTTTTGCCTTCACCACCTGTAAACATATTCTTCAACTTGAAACATGTAGCACAACCCCACTTTGGAAGAATATATGAGCTGTGAGCACAAGATTGATATAATAGAGGAAGCCACACTTGAGAAATGTCCCCTCTGGCACACAGAGAAAAGACTAGCTTGGAATAGTCTATAGCACAATTCCATTACTCAGAGTCCCAGTGACCTGTGAATCTGGCCCCTAAGGTAAGCTTTTCATTGACCTTTAGGAGACCTACACAATTAAAATAAAAATGCTACTAAACAGGAAAAGAACCATTTGGACAAGGGACACTCCAGGCCTGCTGAGTCAGAGCAACCCAAATACTGCTAACTACAGTTCAGGCGGTCATAAGCTTTGAATCTTTCCTCATTCTACTGAACAATCTCCATACACACTTTCATTTCTATAATTTTATTTATTGAAATGACAACGACATATTAACTATCAGAAATATTTTCCAAAATATAGTACTTGTTCATTGAGAAGTCACAAGGAATATCCTCCACCATCTAACAGCCTAGCCAGACTACCTGAGCATCTTGGTGCCAACGGTGCATCACTGCTGCCTAGGAGCCCTGGCTGTGAAGAAGCCTTTCACCTGTAAGGGCAAACAAGATACTCTTTGATGCCAGGAAGCTCAGGGACCTCAGTGTCCTGCCCTTATGCATCAAAAAGGCTCAAATCTTGTGAGTTTCCTTCTTAACACATGGTTAATTTTCTCCCTACTGTCTCTTTCTTGATCACACACAGATAGAGCTATGAGATTTATCACAATGGCCAACATCCCTTACCACAGGATTCCACCTTGGTCTGTGTAACACACCAGTATAGAGAGAAATTCTTTTTAAAGAGTCATAAAAATGCTCTTAGTCCAATTTTGCTTTGAGTGTGCCATATGAGCTCTGTTGTATCAGATCTTTTGATAATTTCTCAGCTAAGTGTAAGCATCCCACAACTCAGGTGGCATGAGTTCTTTACTTGTGTGTACAAATATAAATACTCTCCTTGAGTTTTATTTCCAATAATCCCTCTAATTAATTAACAAGGTGATTTATTATTAAACAACGAATACTGGATTGCCCTCTAGTAAAATGTAATTACACTACATGTGCTTTCTCTTCCTTGTCAGTCTGTGGTCATAATATTTAAGTTGATGTAAATGCTGGTATATAAATTTGATTATCTCTTCTGACTTTGCCCATGGTAACTAAATTTAAAAAGCATAAAAATCTGATGACTATGCCGGGCGGTGGTGGCGCACGCCTTTAATCCCAGCACTCGGGAGGCAGAGCCAGGCGGATCTCTGTGAGTTCGAGGCCAGCCTGGGCTACCAAGTGAGTTCCAGGAAAGGCGCAAAGCTACACAGAGAAACCCTGTCTCGAAAAAACAAAAAAACAAACAAACAAACAAAAAATCTGATGACTACAGTAAGGATTGTAGTTAATACTTATTTATAAAGAAATAAAAAAGAAATCAGTGCTTTCTTGACCACACTCTGAATAATTCTAAGGGGCTATGGTCTTCACATAGATCTTGGCTAGGATGTAAGGCCATTACAATCTATGGTAGTGTATTAGTTATTTTTTGTTTCACTGAAAATATGTCATGACAACTTGTAGAAGGAAGAGTTTGGGGCTTACAGTTCCAGAGTGTTAGAGTTCATGGTGGCAGAGCACAGGAAGCAGGTGCTGGGGCAAAGCTGAGATCTTACATCTCAAATCATGAACCAGAAGCAGAGAGACCACCCAAATGGAGTCTTTCAAAAATTTAAAGGATCCCCAGAAATAGACTTCCTCCAGCATGCCACAGTTCCTTATTCTCCCCAATAACCAGCAGCTGGGGACCAAGTATTCAAATGCCCAAAACTTATGGACATATTCATTCAAACCATGAGAGGTGTCATAGAGCTTTTTATCTGAAGGATACACACTATTCCTATGTTGAAATGGACTCCCATAGCTCTTCTAGAAGTTATACATGAGCCTGTTCATGCAGCCACTAGGCTACCTATGCTTACTGGTATTGCGGCTTGGGGAGACATGTAAAGGGGACTACTAATTGTCTAAAAGGAAATTCCAATAAACAGTGGACATATGGCATGGACATTAAAGGAGGGGAGGAAACTTTCTATTGATTTCTCTCATGTTTGTTGCTACCTTGCATGTGGGAATTAAACCTCCAAGTTACCTCCAGGTTCTGCACGAGTTTTCCTCTTCAGGATTTGGAGCAGACTAGAGCTTCAAGTGCCTAAAAACAATTTGTTTTGGTCTTCTTAACCTGTGCATGACCTGAATATCCCCTGGGAGTGATGAAAATGCTTCAAGATTTGATGCTTAATTATGACAACATCCTCTAATCAGAGCTGCTTTGAAAACAAGAAGTGATGTATCAGAGATTCTGAAATTCTGTCCAATTCCTCTTTGAGATGAGAGACAACCTAAAGCCTAAAAACTACAATATAAGCTCTGAGTTTAGCAGCAGTGTCCTCCAACATTGAGAGGAATCTTGGGAGAAAAGACATAGAATTAGAAGGGGAATCGACCATGATCCTTGCTTGAGGCTTGAGAGAAGTGAATGTGGACATAGATGTCCCATTTAGCTCTGAGAACTCTGCATTTCTTATTCTCCATATCTTAATGAGTTTTGGGTCTCTGTTTAATAAAATCTACTGCAAATAGAAGCTTCTCTGAAGAGGGTTGAGAGATGGGTTAACCTATATGTAAGCATCTTATAGGAATCAGTTTAATACTATGTTCACTTGGTAGAATAATAATAGCAGGTTCTTTTGCTAGAGTCTATGACATTTTTAGCCACAGATTCTTTGTCCAACAATGGTCCAGGTGTGCTGTTTCTCCTGTGGAGCATCACTGAAATCCAGTCATGAGTTGGTTGGTAACGTCAGTAATGTTCATGACACGATTGCACCCCTGGCTGGCATGTCTTGTCAGGACGAAATACGTAGCAGCTTACAAGCCTCACAGCTTAATAAGAGTGGTGGTTACTTTTTCACCTCCAGTATTGTGCATAGCACCTTCCAGCACTATGAAAGTTAGCCAGCAGGAGGATACTTCCAGGTCAGTACTAGGTTAGTACATCCATGTTCTGTGGCTCAAGTAAATTGTGGCTACAGAAATAGGACATGTGTGTGCAATCTTTTAGGAAGTTTGTACAGCAGTATATATGTTTCCATGTGACATTTTCAAAATGTTTTCAGTGTTATTTATCCCTCTCTCCTCTCCCTTGCCCTCAAATCTCCAATCACCATTTAAACCTTCTCTCTCCAATTGTTTCCCTTTAATGTTTTGCACAACTGTATTCTGTATCCCCTCTCTTCAAAGCCTCCCACACACACCGCCTGTTACTAATTCCCTGACCTCCATGAGTATTTCAAATGAAATTAGTATAAAGAAGATTCAATGGTAAGATCTACAAATGTTACAAAACATGTAAAGTTTGTCTTCCTCTTACCAAGTGGTGCCACCTAGTGAGAAATACTCAGACATGAATCCTGACCTACAGCAATTTTAAAATGCCCTCTACTCAAGAAATTCCTGTCTTCCTGACTCAGATAAGAAGTCGGTAAGAAACCCTTCCACAACCTAATACAGTAGAAATTTTCTAGAATACATACATATATGAAGGCAATACAAATGGAATCACCAAATAATGGGGGACACAGTCACAACTGGCTACCTCTTGTCACCAAACAAGTTTTGGGATTAGGTTACATCTAATTGAATTTTTGAAAACAGCGTCTCACAAGAATCCCCAAAGAACCCAAGCTGTTGCCAAGACTATAAGTTGCTCTCCACAAACTGACAGCAAGGCCACTTTGCTGAAGACAACACGCATAGAACTCATTGAACATGGAGAAGTCTAGCAGGTACCTAGATAGAGCCTTCTCCCCTGCATTTTAGCATCTTGGTACAGGAACAAACTCTGCCCTCTTTCAAATGGGAAATATAAACACAAGCCAGACATAAACCCTTTATCTATAATGATGTACTGCAAGCAAGGTATGCTAGGGAAAGGATGGTACAAAGCTTGTCAAAGTAACCAACCAATAACTGATTTGACTTAAGGCCCTCTGCCCCAGATGGAACCCATACCCAATACTGCTTGGGTAATCAAGATCCTGATATACTAGATAGTTCAGGGACCTAGATAAAACCAAATACTACTGGTCTTTAAAAAATGTAGTTATAAAATGATTCCCTTTTTTGTATATACAGATGTCTTAAGGCATATTTATTTATAAAAGTATAAGAATAAAAACAGTTTTCATGTTAAATGCTTGAGACATTAACATTACAGAATATTGTAGTCATACAGTAAAATATATGGAACTATTGATGATAACAACAAATTTTTCATGAGCTAGGAAATTATTTTGTCATTTTTTTAGAAAACACAATGTGTCTAGACCATTATTCATAAACAGTTTGCACATTTATCTAGATGACTCCTAATTATATTCTGCTGTACTTGTAGATAAGTACCTTTGTTCAGCTATCATCAGAGAAGCTTCCTCCTGCAAGAGATGGGGATAAATATAATGCAGACATTATGCAGAGAGTGAGAGACTTAGGAATACTCAGCCCTAAATGGGATGTCTCTGTCACATCCATCCCCTCACAGCTCAAGGAATAATATAGAAGAGGAAGCAAAAGGAGTGTAAGAGCCAAAGGGAATAGAGGACACCAAGAAAACATGCCCTCAAAGTGAACATGAGCAAAGCTCATATGAACTAAGAAAGACTGAAGCTACATGCATAGGGCCAGCACAGTAATGCACCAAGTCCTTTTTCTGTATATTATGGCTTCCAGTTTAGTGATATTATATGATTCCTGAGTGTGCAAATGAGTGGGTCTCTGATTCTTGTGCCTCTCATCTTGGGCTCTTTTTCTTCTTTTGATTTGTCTTCTCCAACTTGGATGTGATAGGTTTTGTCTTATATTTTATTTTGCTATGTTTTTTTAAAATTACTGAATTAATGAATGAAACCCTAGCCATTAGGGTAAAGGTTAACAACTGATCTGTCACTTTTATCTGCTGGAAGAAGGAATATTTATTTTCTCTAATAGAGTGAGACTGGATATATCAACCACTCCAAGACAGGTGGTTCAGCTGGAACTGACCAAATATAATGGACTCCATATTGTATGTGAGTGCATGTGCATGTGTGTGTGCATGTGTGTATGTTGTTTTTATTTTGTTACAGTTTGGTGGGGAGTTGTTCTTTTTTTTCTTTTTGGGTATGGTTTTATTTTGTTTTCTTGGTTTGGGAGGTTATTTTTGTTTTGGATTTGTTGTTGTTGTTGTTCTTTTGAGAGAGAACTTAAAGTTGATGGAGAAGAGGATCTGGAAGGACTTGGGAGAGGGAAAACATATGAACAAAATATATTTAGATTTAAATTTTTTTAAATAATAATTAAAAAATTGAAGAGAGAAAACAAAGAAATTCTTCTACATCTCATCCTCAGCAGAGATGTTCCCTGTTAAGGAACTTAAATCCAATCAGAAAGAGATTGGTAACTCTCATGATGTAAATGCCTCTATTGCACTAGTGAGAATGTCTTTCCAAGACAGACCTTATTGGAAGAGCAGATGGTTCATAGCTGAGTAAGAGTGGTCAGAGAATATCAATGAACTGCCTGGAGGAAAGACTGAGATCACAACAATCCTGATTTGCACTCCATTGACAGAAATAAATGAATTCAAAATGAGTTGAGGGATTGTATCAATAAAACAGAAATGTTTAGTCATTTGAGCAGGTAAGTAAAATATATGAATTGTCTTAGAAGGAAAGGTTATTACTTCAAGGACAAAACCTGGCTTCTCTAGAAAGGAGAATTTTTCAGGCCACCACAAACAATGACTAGCTCACTGCTCATGGAAAAGCAGAGATACAAGGTGACTTGCTAACCAGGAAAACCATCTCCACTGAAAATTCTGAATGGATATCAAAGACTAGAGATGAATGACTGAGAAAACATTTTACTCACTAAGTCATAGAGTGTCATAAAATGCTAAAACAAGCCTGTTAGTAGTCTCACTTGCCCAATACTTCAGAGAGACAGCGAGGCATCCATAACCTTTCTCCAGAGATTATGAGATGTTACAGAAATATACATAAACACAGAATCAAGATCACGGGAAGAAAAGGTGCTTCTAAAAGACAAACATTCAGCTCAGTTTGCCAAGACATTCATAGACAACTTCAAAACCTGGTGGTTGAACCAGGCCATCTTCTGGATGCTGTTCTCCAAGCTCCAATCTCAGTCTTTCATAACCTTGAACATCAAAAGAAAAAGAAAGAGCTAAATGCATGGGAAATGAATGGCTACGGTGAGATGCAACCCGGTGAAGGCTGTCTACTAGAAACAGTTCAAACAAGGGACATGCTTTCACTGTGGACAGAAAGGCCACATTCAATGGGAGTGCCCTCAGAAATGGAGGCCTCTACCAGGACACTGCCCCATCTGTAAGCTATGTAATCAGAATAACTGACTATGTCATCTCCTCCATGATGTATGATCATGGGGGTTTCCCATGTTGGTTCCTGCTATGCCCATCAATAACGAGGAGCAATTTTGATTGTAGAAGACTGAATTAATTTGCATGGTTGACACTACAGCATTATTTGTTATCCTTCCCATTTCTCTTTGTCCCCAGTCTAAAGGGGCCTACAACCATTCAGTCATATCAAGTCAGCCACTAAGTTGTTACTTTACTCAGCTGTTTTCCTATCCATGTAGAAATCTCCTGCCATGGACTGGCCCATCAGGGGTACCACAACTGTAGGAGAACCAGGGTTTGGGTAGTCAGGAAGGCAAGGATTCATTGAATGACAGACAGACAACAAACTCAGAAGTGGTTTGAATCTGCTGTAATTTTACTTTTGCAAATCAGTAGTTTATATTCAGAAAAGAAAACTATCAAGTCATACAAGGAACAACAAGAGCTTGGCAATAATTCAATTACATCATCTTTAAAAAACAGCAAGCACACAATTATATTAGACATATCCCTTCACCCACAAGAACTTTATGACCCAAAGAGCAGTCTATGTTTTTTAAACTTAGTACAGTCCCTAGACTTGTGTAGGCTTCTTGCAGCTGTGTCCTTCATCTTTACCTCAGCTGCTCACTAGTTTATTATTCATTTTTACTTTTCTGGTTCTCATGACCCGTTTAGGCAATTTGGATGTTGCAGATCCTCCCTAAGTCTTTCTTCAGTTCTTTACCATATATCTCTTCTAATATAAAACCTTTTTACCTGCTGGAATGTGGACTCATACTTTTATGCCTGTAAGGGGAAGGGGTTCTACTGTAGTCCTTAAGTTTCCCATGCTGAACTTCCTCAAAAGAGGGGCCCACCATCTGCCTCCTATGAGATAATGTTTTCTGCCATAAATCACTTTAGTTGGGATTCCACAGGGTTCCTAGTGGGTGAGTGTTCATTCCCTAGAAATGCCTGAACTATTATACTTTTTTATCTAGTGGCTTGAGGTCTTAAAAATTAGCTCATTCTGCTATATTTAATTAAGATCCATGTCCAGCTTCCCCTTTCCTCCATAGTTCACAACCCAAGCATTCATTAATTTTGGCTGTGCTTCATAGATTAATTAGAACATTATCAGAAAAGCAGTTATACAGAACCCATAGCCCAGGGAGTTCATGATCCGTGAAGCATGTCTCCTTCGAGAAGGAGGCCTAACATGGGCACTCTGCCAGGGACCTCCAGGGAGCTTAGTCACGTGGGACACGTATCTCCCATCCGCTATTATTGACATAATTGTTCATGTCACATGGACGACACTGGAGTTGGTGTGGCAATCTCCATTTCTGTTCAACCTACTTAATAAGTCCTTAGACTCTACCCCTCATTCTGATCTGAAGAGACTGATGGTCCAAGACCAAGGTCCTATTGCTTCTTCCTCCAAGGTATACTGCTGCCTGCTCCTGGTGTACAATAATATCAACACCTCCATATAGACAGATGGAACTAGCAGAGAAAAGGGGGAAATAACCACTTCATTTATCATACGTCTCAAATATCCAACCCATTTCTTACACCAAAAACAATATCACAAAATGTCTGAAGTCAAAAAAGGACTAATCCCATAGTCAAAAGCTTAAGAAACAGGGGTTGTTAATTAAATGTTCCAGTCTATATAACACCCCATCCTCAGTGTTAGGGAAGGTCCTAACAAATGGAAATGACTCTAGATCTCTAATTAAGGTTGCAGTGGTCCCACTCGATCATTTCTAATCATTATATCTTCTATACACATTTACCTAGATATGTCATTACTCAGTTTTAGATTTTGAAGATACTTTGTTTTATCAGCACTACTCAGATAGCCAGTGACTGTTTGCATATGAAGACTCCATTCCTAGGCCTGGACAAGTCATCTGATCTGTTCTCCTGAAAGGCTTTTTTTAATATCCACAAATTATTTTTTGTAGCTCTCTTTTAAGTCATGATGTGATACACTCCCCTGGAGACCACCCTGATACAGTGTGTAAATGATCTTCTATGTGAGTCTACTGAAGGAGGTATTTCCTGAGGAAAATAATTCCTTTTTAGTCTCACAGCTGATAGAGGCTACAATGTGTCACAGAAAGAAGCGCGATCATACCAAGACAAATCACCAATTCAGCCCCCTTTTAACAAAAAGAAAGAGAATATTAAAACCAGGAGAAGAATGATCTCTTTTGGTGTTCCAAAATCTCAATATATTCAAGAAGATGAAAGCATTCTTTATAGTTACAGAATATTACAGAATTTAGGTTCCTGATTGTGCACAACTGACTATGCCCTTTTATCAGCCTCTCAAGGAAACCCAAAAGTCAGGGATTCACTAAGATTGAATGGATTTTTGAGTGCCAACAGGTTCTTCAAAACTTCAAAGAGACACTAGTCAAGGATTCTGCCTTAGATGTGTCCATTGGCCCATCATCCATCTGTCATAACTGAGAGACAGGGCACATTCCTAGCAGTAATTACTCTATCCATAGGTCCCTCTCCTTAGTCTGTAGGATACCTAAGCAAGCATTTAACAGCATGTAACAAATGGGTGGGCAAGATACTCAGGAGTAGTTGCTGCCACAGTAATCTTGTCATTGAATTGATTCAAGCTCCCCTGAGATAATGGATATCTCAATACTACTCCCAAGGTACTAGATGCTCCAGCTATTCTTGTGAGATATTGGATGACCTCAGGCTACTCTTCTGGTGTCATATCACATGACTGGGCCATCCTATTTAGGGATGGCATTCCTCATTGTATCTGCCATGATTATTACTTTCTGTCTTTCTTGCCCAACAGTCTCTGAGATTACCTCATTCATTGGTCTACCTGCTTGGGGTTCTAGTGAGGTCTTCTGAGTGAATAAACCAATACACTTCATGAGATCCAGTATTTATACTTGACTTACACATCCACAAAACACTATCCATTACAGAGAAAATACAAATGTCTGATACTGTGGGAGGAACTTACCCTCAAATTATTGATGCATACATCAAAAATGGAATAAGCCCATGCTGGAGCTTCACAAGGATGAAATTCTCCTGTGCCAGCAGGTACCATGTTATGGTTACTCCATTCATGCCTTCATGACAGACATTAATAACTATTTATGATAGCTGTCCCAAACTTGTGTGTATCATGGTCTATATGACAAATGTTCCCAAGCAAAGGCTGCTCATGGTCACAGTCCATTGTAGCCTTTCCCACTGTCCAGAAAATTCCCTGTACCTGCAGAGTAATCATAGAACTCAGAAACAAACCATCTCAGCTACTGAAAGTAACCTGTCAGGCACAATTCCACATACCTAATGATCCAGCCAAATCTGGAAGTAGCCACTATGATGACAGAAACAGACTTCCCCCTAGGTAATGGCAAGGCCCACTACTTTAATTCTTCATGGGAGGTCTCCAGGTTCTGGGTTCATCACTGCTATGCTAACTGTTCCTAGGCCATGACCCTCCTAAGGGAACACTACTCCTAGTGTTTTTCCCTGAACTGGCTATTAGACTATCACAATAATACTGACAGCCAAATATTAACAATCATAGCTCACAAGCCATAACTTAAAACCCTAAGATAAACAAATCATGAGCCAATATCCGTAAATAGTCAACCTTCTTTGATTACACCCAGAAACATTCAGCATCTTCCGGTTGTAGGAGAATGGAGTTCCTCAGTGGAATAGACCCTGGCCTGGGGCTTGCTAGAAACAGTAAATGGACAATTTTTTTTTTTTTAAAATGACTTAGAAATGGATTTTCTTTCTAAGATAAGCCATAAGTTTGGCTTATTTTTCCAAAAGGAGGGAAAATGTCAGAAGGCCTTAACCAAAGAAACTTCAGGAAAGAAAAAAGTATACAACCCACAAGACAAATTCTACAAAACTATGCCTCAAAGTCCAGTTGGGAAAGCACCTGCACACAGACTCAACAGAGCCTGCTGGAATGTTTGGCTGGTGACCCACCATCTTTATTGAGGATACTCAGTCTAGAATCATATTGACTATTTATGGAAAATTCTATGAAATATAACTTCCCACAGCTCTAATATGTCTTCCTGCACCATAATCACCATTTTCCACGATTAAACAAGGCCACTAGATTGCCTGTTGTCAAACACACAGGATTGGAGCAAATTATTATACTAAATTATGTCCATGAGGAATTATCAGATAGTAGTAGAAAACAAGGCTTGATAGAACTGTATTTCTGTCTATGATTGCCAATTATATGCCAACATTTGTCTATTCCTTATCAAGAATGGAATACACATTTCAAAGGAGTTTGGCTTGTAGTTAACCCCCACTAGATATTATGTGTAGTACATTGGTAGGGCCATTTTTTGCTGTAAGGGCAGTGCCAATGAGACAGTTGCTTTAAATGAATTCTCTAGTAAAAATTTCCAGGCATTAACGCTCCTATATCTGGTATAACAAACCCAATAGTACAATAACACTTTGATCTGACAACATCAATCTAGATGTTGAGAGAACCACTTTCTTGACATATCTCTATATATTCCCCATGTGGTTAAGGTCTCTAGAAGCACTCATTAGTCTCCAAAGTCAAACCACTGGAAAACCAAAATAACACTATGCTCATCAGGATACATTCTAACACCTATGCTAAGTACTTGAATATAATGTTGGTACTAAACTATGTATGTATATTTGTGTGTGTACTACTATAGACATATATGAATGTACACATAATACCTGTGTGTGTGTGTGTGTGTGTGTGTGTGTGTGTGTGTGTTTCATACATATATGCCTATGGCAAAGTTTAGTACATCAGGTAGGTAAGCTCAAACATTAACAATAGAAACTAATAATACACTAGAACAGTGATTCAGAAGGTTGTATTAAAAAAGACATGTTTCAGTACTCTTGTATGTTGAGGCATTGAGGCTTCTGAAAGTGTCACTTGAATGAAATTCATATAACTGAAAATCCAATTACCCTAATGTCTTCAACACAGTCCCAGGAAAGGTAGGATACAGGATTGAGGTAAGAGACAAGGGAGATTCATAAGCCAGTGCAATGCAGTGAAGTAGCACACATTGTCATCTTATTACATGGAGTGGAAAACAATTGAAACTGGGTAAGTGCATATGAGTTAAAACTTTAAAGTGAGAAATGTTCATACATACTTCAGAACTCAAGATTGAATAGTGGATACACAAAATTTTGTAAAACACACACACACACACACACACACACACACACACACACAAAGATAGAATATTGACTATAACAAAAGAGCCATCTACTCTTTCTTCCAGAACACCAACATCACAAAAACATATGGTTTCATGCTGTATTACTTGTTTTAATACAAAAAAAGTCACTGAATTAATAACCTGTAGTCCTTTGCCTAAGAGTGGGAATCTTGAGATGGTCCTCCTTCTGAGTTAGTACATCTATTGATAATGTTATTGTTCATGTATCGTACCAGTAGCCATTTCTAGGAGACACAGTCTCTTCACAGACTTCATGATCCCCTGTCTTTTAGTCTTTCTGCCCTCTCTTCCATAATGTCCCCTAAGCCTTAAATGCAGGAGTTGTGAATGCTAAGAGAAGGAGAATGAGCTCTCCCAGGAACAAACCCCTAATCAACTATACAATGCAAAGTGATCAGTCCTGAAGTTTTGTGCACATAAACAACAAAATTGGATTCATGAGGTTTGTTATATATCCATCAATTTGAGAAGAAATGAGGAGGGATATGTGAGGAGTTAGAAGAAGGAGACATGGGAGGGGTTGGAGGAAGCAAAGAAAGGGGAGGAGTAATATAATTTTTTAACTAAAAATGTATTAAATAAAGTAAAATTACTTAAATTTAAAAAAAATCACTACAATCAAAACAGTAAGAAGACAGGCACTACATTTGAACTTAAACCTTTTTAAAGACATCATTTGGCACAGTCCTTAAAAAATTAAAATCAAGTTACTACAGGAATCAAATACAAATCAGTGCAGAGCTTCAGTTACAGTAGCTGTCATGTCTTACTGGAATAAACACACCACAGAATTCACATCACAATGTGTTCTTCAGTGACTCAAGTATTGTATCCATGCAGCAGAGATTATTCATGTTAAAGGGGAAATGCTTCATCTTTACAGGCTATCCACAGTCTAATCATTCCTTGCTACCTTCAGGCAGCTTACACTCTGGGGTAGATGGCATATGTAGCAATTCCACAGTGGTTGTTCCTGTCTCTGGCAATCTTCATGTAGCCATTCATGCCCCATCTTTCACCATGACTGAAAGAAACCATGTTTCCCATTTAGTAAAAAGAACACAAGACAGTGGATTTATTACAATAACTCCTCATGTAAACACTGAGCCAGAAGCCAACTTAACAAAATGATCAGAAAATGCAGAATGTCAACTTTCAAGAACCAAGACTTGTCTCAGATAGGACTGCAAAAGTCATAGCAGTGAAAAAGCAGGGCATCTTTCCACCCACATGTGGCACAGAGCTAAGAAATATGCTAGATTTTAGAAAAATCAATGACACCAATACGATATTAGCACCCAAGGAAACTGGTGGCTGAATCTGAACATTGTGATCACATATTATGAGTTGGTTGTTCTAGCCATAGAGAAAGTTCAAAGGGTCAAGTGCTGGCCATAAACTAGAAAGAACTGCAGTTCAAGTCCAGGATCCCACTAAAAGCCAGGATGGGGGCTGGAGATAGATTCATGCATAAGAGCATGGGGCTTTTCCACAGAGCCTTTGTTCCTTTCCCAGCAACCGTGTCAATCGGCTCACAGCCTGTTGTTACTACAGTTTGGGGAAATCTGATGTCCTCTTCAGGTCTCCCTGAGCACCTGCTTACATGTAGAATAAACTCATGCAAACACCCTCACATCAGTGAAAATAATAATTACTTTAAACCCAGGAGCCACTGCAGCTTGCCTAAAATACCATAAGTGAAGACATACCTAGAGCGGGCTCGCTGAGCAACTACACAAAACAGTAAATTCTAAGATCAGTGAGATCTGCTGCCTCAAAGGAGAACAGCTAAGGAAAACAACTGATATCAGCATTGGTTCACACACACATGCAAATAGGCATACTGCATACACATACACAATTGATCAAAATGAAATATCTCTTATCCAGATTCTGACTCCAAACAGAAAATCCATTTGGAAATTTAAATATAAATAATATTTGCAATTTATACCTGTTCTTTATCAGCCAGTATTTCCTTCCATCTGATTCTCTTCCTTCATAGCCATACCCAACTAACAGAACAGAGTGATTGATGACATCACTTTTGCAATTTGGCTCATAATAAATACCTGAAAAATAAAATCAAAGGAGTGAGAGGCCCCAGCAACCTAATAGTGACTATGGCCAAAAACAGTAAGTAAGGCATTTTTCTAATTGGAAAAAAAAAGTCCAGCAAAAATAGGAGCCATTGTTAACAGGAATCCTGAGGCATGTTCTCATCAAATGCCAAAGAAATACAAATGAGCATAATTTTATAAATAAATGCTTTCCTACATGCATATGATGCCTTCTCGCCTTGGGTTTTCACTAATAGGACACCATTCCAAGAACACATAACTGAACATAAAGTGCTTTATTCAAGACACTCTTTAGAATTCATTTCTAAAAAGACAATCTCTCAATATTAAAGTACACAAAGTAGAGAAAAGTTGATTAATTAAGCTTAATAATTATAAATTATGAAGTGCTCACAGGCATAGGAATGACATGTTGAATGGAAACCACACACATGATTATTGCATAACAATAGATAGAAATCTGATGATCTAATTATTAAGATCAAATGTTATACATAGAAAACTGGTCTCTACACCTAGCAGGAGTTTCACAATCATTCCTCATTAATATCTAGAACAATGGTTCTCAACTTTCCTAATGCCGAGACCCTTTAATACATTTCGTCATGTTGTGGTGACTCCCCAACCATAAAATTATTTTCATTGCTACTTATTAACTGTAATTTTGCTACTGTTATGAGTCGTAATCTAAATATCTGGTATGCAAGATATCTGATATGTGACCCCTGGGAAAGGACTGTTCGCCCCCCAAAGTGGTTGAGACTCAAAGGTTGAGAAACACCAAGGAGCACTTGCTTACCTCCCCTATACAACTTGAAAGACTCATGTCTAGCATCAATTCCAACAGAGATGGGCCCTGTAGTTGCTACAGCATGCATTAAGGCTTCCTCATTCTTTGAGACAAACACAAAGTCTGTGACTCTAGCAGCAGAATGTTCAGGACGGTACCTGCAGCGTCCTTCCTTTAAAAGGTAAAGAGATAAGAGGCTCAGTTACTTCCACCCTCCTCCTGGGGAGCATTCATCAGAACTACAACCCTGCACTTTGCAGCTGAGCACCCCCATGTCTGGATTGTTATAAATCATCCCAGGAAGTGAAATGTTACTGGGAGATTTAGAACTGAAAATCAACTCTCATGCCTTCCATGACACCTCATAGGTCTTTAAGTCTGTACAAAATTTTCACAGGGAGAAACCTCCATTATATGTGGAATGGTTTGTATATTCTCTGTGTACACAGAAGCATCAACAGCTACATGGAAACCATCACATTAGAAACCTGTGCAAAGACTGATACTCTAATGAGACCACTGATGGTGTGCAGTGATTCAACCTTCCAATGTGAGTTGTGAACACAGTGAACTGTCCTGCAATTACCCCTTGCCTGAAGCTGGCTAAAACAACACTAGCATAAAAGATCCACTTACAGCTGGGCAGCGGTGGCACATGCCTTTAATCCCACCACTCGGGAGGCAGAGCCAGGAGTATCTCTGTGAGTTTGAGGCCAGCCTATTCTACAGAGCGGGATCCAGGACAGGCACCAAAACTACATGGAGAAACCCTGTCTCAAAAAAAAAAAATCCACTTACTTTTGCCTCATATGGATAGGTTGCCTCAGCCTCCAGACCTCCATTATGCTTCACATACTCTAAAGCATAGTAAGTATTCCCTTCATAACATCCCAGATTGCCTTCAGGTCTAGAGCAATCCACGAGATTCTGTGGACTCAGTGAGACCAGTCTGCCTGTTTTTTGGAACATCTGTCCTTCTATGGCACCAGCCACAGAAAAAGCCCAACAAGAATTACATATACCCTAAGCAGAAAAGAAAAGACAGTCATCCACAAACAAATAATACCTCTAAATCAGAAAGCTGAATACTGTGTCAACAAATGAACTATTAGCAGGTGATTGGTGACAAGGGAAGGGGTTTTCATTCTTCTTGGGGACCTGACTGCTGGTAGTTTTCTTGTGCCCCACTGAATTGTCACACACACTTGCACATGTGTATAGATTAACATATGGACATGACATAATGTTGTCTGATTGCTATTACTAACAATAAATAGGACATGAAGTCTGGAGAGTGATTGGTAAGAGGTCTCTAGGTAGAAGGAGGTAGTGGTGGATGGATATGACCAATTTGCATTGTACAAACATATGAAATGTTCTAAAAATAAAATATATATATATATATATATAATTATTAAAAGTGAATTATGTGTCACTCCACACTCAACATACAGAGATGTCAATTCTTTTTGTCTCCCCAGTAGTTAAGACAATCATGTGATGCTGTCATACCTGTCTCTTCACAGGAGTCACATAGCCTCTCCTACTCCAATCTACAAATTTGGGGACATAACTGACCATACGTTGCTGGATACTTTTCCTTTTCCTAAGAGTCTGGACTGGAATATCAGTCATCATTTTCCTGAATTCTTCACCAGTCTTCAAAGAAAAGAACTTAAATCATTTAAAAGCAAAAGTCTTCACATAAAGAATTGAAAAAAACCAAACCAAACAAACAAAAAAACCACCACGTGAAGCAATGCATATCACACTCACCATGTCACCAAAGGCATTCATTTCCATGGTGAAGCCGTGCTTCCCTTGGCTATATTCCATATTGTGCTGTTTGACCAGTTTCATGTTTTCTTCCCATACTGTTCTCTTCTGTCCTTCTTCCTCCTGGAAATAAACATAATGGATGACATTTCTTTCTAATCAAATCCCTACACAAGCTGATCAAGGGGACTCACTGCTAGAGGTGAATACAGATCATGAGACAGATCTCAGGATACTGCATCAAAAGTCATTGGCCACACACCTAGGAACAGAGATCCTGGCCCCCTGTTCTCTCAGTGGATGATTTTTGTGGTGGTATTTTATTTGTACTGAAATGTGATTTTAATTGTATGTTAATAAATAAAGTTGCCTGGGGGTCAGAGTTATAGAGCCATAGCAAGTGCGTGGCGGTGGTGGCGCACGCCTTTAAGGACCTGGAGGGCGGTACATACAGGCAATGACAAGGCAGTCACGTGTTTAGTTTACAACCAATGAGAAGGCAGAACATCTAGACTATTTAAAGACATACACACAGGAAGTAGGCCTCTTTTTCGGAGAGCTCTCTTGGCTGAAGCAGGATAGCTGAAGCAGGAAGGGTAAGGCTCTTAGTTCTGACCTCTTGGCTTTCTTCTCTGAATCGGCTCTGTGTTTCTTATTTAATAAGATGGTTGGTTACATCTACATTTGGCGCCCAACGTGACAAGAATCCATTAAAACCGCTTAACTTGGCTTGGCGGCAGGTCCGGGTTCCCGCCAGGGCGGCCGGCAGGTCTGGTTTCCCGCCAGGGCGGCCGGCTCCCTAGCCCGGGCCCAAGTCGGCTTGGCCTCAGGCCGGACTAACCTTGAGCTACTTGCTTAAAGCCAGTGTTACAAACAACTCAGGCCTGCCCTGCCGAACAGGGCCCCTGCCTGTAAAACCAACGCACGTGGTTGGAGCTTAAGGTAGCCAGAGCCAAGGCTTGACTAGGCTCAAGTGGGAACATGTGGCTGGATTCAAGCTCTTAGGCAGAACTTGTGGCTACGCTTGCTTGCTCTCTCTCTCTCTCTCTCTCTCTCTCTCTCTCTCTCTCTCTCTCTCTGGACTCGCACCTCGGACACTAGGTGGCTGTTTGAAATTCCCTCGGATTGGTACTGTTCTACAAGGACTTGGTAAGTCACTTAACATATCAGATATTTTAAAGGAAACTATTTAAAAGAAAAAAATTTTTTCCACATTAAAAAAAAATGGGTTTTCTGTGTACATTGGAAGAAAATTTGTTTGCAATTTTAGACAGTCTGACAATGGAACAGCTATATGAGAAGATTACTGTTGATCGAATTATGCATTTTATTACTATATTTATCCTCATTTTACTATTTAAAAAGATAGTCAATTTAAGTGCCAGGATGACAGCTTTAGAAAAACCTATTAAACCTGTAAAAACTCAGACAGAAGAAACTAACAGTGAAGCTGCTTCAAGATTGGATCATAGGGTTACAGAAAGAAAGCCTGTTTTCACACAGTCACCCTTAGTTTGTCCAGTAACCGTACAGCAGTCGCCTGATCAAATGACTACACAAAATATTTGGGCTCCAATTGAAATGATAGATTTACGAAGGTTTAAGGAGGCAATAGTATCTTATGGTATGCATTCCCCATATGTAAAGCAAATGTTAAACTCTTGGTCAACATATAATAGGATTGTACCACAGGACTGGCGGGAGCTGGCACAAGCTGTTCTTGAACCCAGTCAAAGGCTTCAGTGGTTAACTTGGTTCAAGGACGAAGCTAAAAACATAGAAAAGCAGTGGAGGGATAAAGGAATACAAGTCTGCCAGGATCAGCTTATTGGAGAAGGTCAATATGCTTCAGCACAAACACAATGTTTATATGATGTCCAAACCCTAATTTTATGTCGAACAGCAGCCTTGAATGCATGGGACAGAGTTGAGGAACCAGGAAAAAAAACTGAGTCATTTACAAAGGTTGTACAAGGCCCAAAAGAATCTTTCACAGATTTTTTACAAAGACTGGCTTCAGCAGTAAAGAGAATGGTCCCGGATTCAGAAGCTAGTAAGATAATAATTGAATCTTTGGCCTTTGAGAATGCGAATGCAGCATGCAAAACAATAATCAGGCCGTTAAAGGCAAGATCTGCACCTTTGGAAGATTGGATTAGAGATACGGTTAATGTTGAAGCTCATGAGCATGACGATACATGGGTAGGAGAAGCAATTTCAAAAGGTTTGAGGAATGTTAGATGTTTTGGATGTGGAAAGCAAGGACATTTGAAAAGGGACTGTAAACAGGTCATTCCTAGAAACAATGTTTCTTCAAGGAACAATGGCAACAGAAAGCCCCTTCCTTCTGGAGTATGCAGAAGGTGTGGTAAGGGAAAACACTGGACCAACGAATGTAGATCAACAAGGGACAGACAGGGTAATCCTTTGCCTCAGTCTTCGGGAAACTCCCAGAGGGGCCTCATGCAGGCCCCAATAGCAAATCCAGTTCAAACCTTTCCTGCAGTCGTAGAGGAAACCCCTACCCAGAGCAATTAAATAACCAAATACCTATTGGAATAAGTCATGCTGGTCAGGATGATGAAACAGACGGAAGAGAAAATTCAGGAGCAAATATAAAGAAAATTTTTTGGCAAACTTTTATTAATGAACAAAGACCAAAATTATCGATAAAAATAAATGGTGTTTTGTTGTCTGGTCTGGTAGACACAGGTGCAGACATTACCATAATTGCACGAGAATTTTGGCATCCAACTTGGCCTCTTCAGGAGGTAAATGTTCAACTGTTAGGAATTGGGACATTATCTCAGGTGAAACAGAGTGCAAGATGGCTCGAGTGTATAGGTCCAGAAGGACAGAGAGGAAAATTGAAACCATATGTAGCTAACATAGCTATGAACTTGTGGGGTCGAGACTTGTTGCAACAATGGAATACTCAGATTAACATCCCTCCAATCTCAGAAACAAATCATAAATTAGCACATGTTTCTGAGAGAAATATTAGAAGGCATTATTCTGAGTGGTCACCAGCCATCCATATTATACAAGAACAGGGCACAACAACTGATGATCTTCCAAAGACACCAACAGCTCTACCTTTAAAATGGTTAATAGACAAGCCTGTATGGGTCCAGCAATGGCCTTTAACAACAGAGAAACTCCAGGCTTTAGAAGAGCTGGTAGAAGAACAGTTAAATGCTCAGCATATTGAGGAATCAACCAGCCCTTGGAATTCTCCTGTATTTGTTATTAAAAAGAAATCTGGTAAATGGAGAATGGTAACAGACCTTAGAGCAATTAACAAAGTAATTCAGCCAATGGGCTCTCTACAATCTGGAATTCCTCTGCCTACTCTGTTACCAAAAGGATGGCCTCTCATAGTTATTGATTTAAAAGACTGTTTCTTTTCAATACCGTTACAAGAAAAAGACAGAGAAAGATTTGCTTTCACAGTGCCTACTTATAATAATTCTCAACCGGTTAAAAGATTTCAATGGAGGGTCCTCCCACAGGGAATGTTGAATAGCCCAACTCTGTGCCAATATTTTGTACAACAGCCATTGGAAGTGATACGTAAAAAATTTCCTAAATCTATAATTTATCATTATATGGATGATATTTTACTAGCTGACTCAAATGCAGATACTTTAGAAAGAATGTTTGAAGACGTAAAGAAAATTTTGCCTTGCTGGGGATTACAAATTGCTCCTGAAAAGATACAAAGAGGAGATTCTATTAATTATTTAGAATATAAAATAGAGCTACAAAAAATTAGACCCCAAAAGGTGCAAATTAGGAGAGATAGACTACAGACTCTTAATGACTTTCAAAGATTATTTGGAAATATTTCTCATCTACGAACTATTGTTGGGGTAAAAAATGATGAACTGCATAATTTGTTCAAAACCTTAGAAGGTGACAAGGACCTAAATAGAACAAGAGAGTTATCACCTGAAGCTGAGAAAGAATTGGCCTTGGTAGAAAAGAAAGTACATGAAGGGCACATCGATCGTATTGATCCAAAGCTGGATTGCATTTTGGTTATTTTACCTCCTAGGCATTCTCCTACAGGAATATTAATGCAGAGGGAAGATATTATATTAGAATGGATATTTTTACCAAATAAACCAAACAAAAAATTAAAAACTGATGTGGAAAAAATCTCTGACTTGATTTGGAAAGGAAAATTGAGACTTCGTCAATTAGCAGGAATAGACCCAGCAGAAATTGTCGTACCTTTAACTAAGGAGGACATTGAAAAATTATGGACAGAAAGTGAACCTTGGCAAAGAGCTTGCAGTAATTTTTTGGGAGAAATTAACAGCAAATATCCCAAAAGCGATAGAATTGATCTTATAAAGAGAGCTGATTGGATTTTGCCTCGAATTGTACGGGAAAAGCCCATATCTGGAGTTCGTACATTTTATACAGATGCCAACAAACAAGGAAAGGCAGGTTACAAATCAGAAAATTTAAGTAAAGTGGTTCAAAGTCCTTATAATTCAGTTCAAAAATCAGAATTATATGCTATTCTGTTGGTATTAATGGATTTTTCAGAACCTCTCAACATAGTAACTGACTCTCAGTATGCTGAAAGAGTAGTATTACATATTGAGACTGCAGAATTTATCCCTGATGCTTCAGAATTAACTTCATTATTTATTCAATTACAAGATACAATCAGGAAAAGGAGTCATCCTTTATATATAACTCACATTCGATCCCATACTGGTCTGCCAGGCCCTCTAGCACAAGGCAATGATGAGATTGATAAGTTATTAATAGGAAATGTGCTGGAGGCCTCAGAATGTCATAAAAAACATCATGTCAATCGTAAAGGTTTAAAAAAGGATTTTTCCATAACCTGGCAACAAGCCAAAGAAATAGTAAAGAAATGTCCTACTTGTTCCTTCTACAATCAAACGCCATTACCAGCAGGATGTAACCCAAAGGGTACTCAAAGGAATGAAATCTGGCAGATGGACGTGTTTCACTTTGCAGAATTTGGAAAACTGAAATATGTACACCACACTATCGATACTTATTCAGGATTTCAGTGGGCAACTGCTTTGAGTTCTGAAAAAGCTGATTCTGTAATCACTCATTTGCTAGAAGTTATGGCCATCATGGGTATACCTGCACAAATCAAAACTGACAATGCTCCATCATATGTCTCTGTCAAAATGAAACAGTTTTTTGCTTATTACAATATAAAGCATATTACAGGCATACCACATAATCCTACAGGTCAAGCAGTTATAGAAAGATCAAACAGAACTCTAAAGGATATGCTAAATAAACAGAAAAGGGCAACAAAAACCCCCAGAAATAGACTGCATAATGCTCTATTAACTTTGAATTTTCTTTTCTTTTTTTTTTTTAATTTTTATTTTGCAATACA
Organism: Peromyscus eremicus; assembly: GCF_949786415.1. Taxonomy (NCBI): domain Eukaryota; kingdom Metazoa; phylum Chordata; class Mammalia; order Rodentia; family Cricetidae; genus Peromyscus; species Peromyscus eremicus. The sequence goes on along the minus strand of NC_081420.1, from coordinate 2,368,571 downwards.
ATTCAGTTCCACATATCAGCCACAGATTCCCTTGTTCTCCCCCCTCCCGCCCCCCTCACCCTCCCCCCCAGCCCGCCCCCGATTCCAATCTCCTCCAGGGCAAAGCCATCCCCACAGACTGAGATCAACCTGGTGGACTCAGTCCAGGCAGGTCCAGTCCCCTCCTCCCAGGCCGAGCCAAGGGACCCTGCATAGGCCCCAGGTTTCAAACAGCCAACTCATGCAATGAGCACCGGACCCGGTGCCACTGCCTGGATGCCTCCCAAACAGATCAGGCCAATCAACTGTCTCACCCACTCAGAGGGCCTGATCCAGTTGGTGACCCCTCAGCCATTGGTTCATATTTTATGTGTTTCCATTCGTTCGGCTAATTTTCTTAATGCCAATGAGAAAGGAACAACAGCTGCAGAGAGACATTGGATAATAGAAAAAACTACAGAATTAAATCAGCCTATATATTTTAAGGATGTGCTGACCTCAGAATGGAAACCAGGGTATGTGTTACATTGGGGACGAGGTTTTGCTTTTGTTTCTACAGGAGAAGATAAGTTGTGGGTACCATCAAAATTGATAAAGGTTCGATTTGAACAAAAGAAACCTCTTAATTAGAGGAGGTGATAGCTCATCAACCAACATGAACATCCAATTTAAACTAACTTATACCAGTAACACATGTCTTTTCATTTAATCAGATAATAACTTGCCAAAAAGGAACATCCCCAAAATTCGTCTTGGGGAAAGGTTTTTGTTTTTGTCTTTTAGGAGAATGAAGGTTAAGGAATCTGAAGAACACTGGACAAATAAGACAACTGAAGAAAAGGGACAAATCATCTATCCCAGGAAGCAGAGTGAAATGGCGTATGGGTATATATTATCTAAAAAATTTTATGTCTTCCTAAATGTTTGTTTCTGATTTTCTCTAAAGATTTAACACTATTGGTCTTCTAATAGTCCCAGTCCAATTAAAATTTAAAGCTGACTTTGGAGTTGGAGAATGGCTCTCTCCTTCTTTAAACTCAAGCATGTTGTTAAAAGGAAAATGCAAACTCCCTGTATCATGCCAGAATAAAAGAGCCATCTTCTGCTATGAGACAGGAGAAAAGCCAAATTAATTAAGGGACTATTCTATTACTAATCTCAACTCTTTGATTCTATTCTGATTCTTTAAACTTTTCTTAAAGTATAAATTTTATATCAAAACTTACAAGATTAATATATATAGATATATAGATATATATATACATTTTAAACTTCGCTAAGATATGAATGGTCATATAGAGTACTGATTAATTCTAAAAAAAAAAAGGCTTCAATTAGCTGCATATATATGTCTTTGTGTTTGAGTCTCTTATCAGTTTTCTGCAGGAATTCACGGCCAGGCCTAACATCCACTGAAGTCTCCAGGAAGAAGTTGGGGCCCCACAACAACAACAATTCCACGTGGACAATAATAACATCACTAAGCTGACAAACATCATCTACAGATCAGCTTTGAACTACAAGGTGCTCAGAGCAATTTTGAGATGACTAGCTGAGATGATCCAGTCTCAAAGACTACTTGAATAAGGACTTGAGATAAACCCTGAACTTTGGCATTATACACAGAATGGATAATGAAGGATATAGTTACCTTTCCTAGAATTTGACAATTAACCTAAAATTTTTCTTTCAGGATAAAGATAACTTCGCCCATACCCAGCAGGAAGCAATTTTAAGAATACGACGCCCACATTCCCAAAGAGGTGGTGTGGGGTGGGTGGTTTTTTGGTCTTTTTAATGAGTTTTGGGTCTGGGATAATTTTCATTATTTAGGGGGGTTGGTTACAAGTTGTTGTCAAGGGTTAGGAAAAAGACTAAGCAGATTAGATTTAAGGTTCTTATTTAAAAAAAAAGAGAGAGAGAAAGAAAGAAGAAGAAAAAGACAATTACTAGTTTTAAATACTTTATATTGGATTGGATTGTTTTATATTGTACACAAATTATATATATTGAAATTGATATTGTTAGAAAATGCTATATGTATATTTCTAATTGTACTTATAGCGTTCATTTAACAATGCAATTTTCTGATCCTTGAATGTTATTATTACCATTAGGATATAAAGAAATGATAGTTAGTAGGTAGACATTACAATAGAACTTGTAGTCATATTAGATATGTTTTAAAAATTGAGCAGATATATTTTAGATAGGTCATCTTCAAACCCTTCAGAGATCTACAGAATATGGCATTTAAAATGTTTTAATAACTTAGAAAATTTTTCTTTTTTGTTATGACTATGAGACATGTCGGCTCCTGGCAGTACCAATCTACTTCAGAGAAAATATGGGCATTGAAGAAACTGCGTATGGAGTTAGCTTTCATTGTGGCAAAAGTTAGCCACTGGACAACAAAGTATCCTCGAATCAACTGATGACAAAATGGACAGACAGGACATGAAACAAAGGACTACTGATTCTTGCCTAAACAAGCGTGGTTATGGCTTTATCAAAAGGCATCTTCTGAGGCCAGGACAATATGGCACCATCCCTGACGTGGCCTTCGCAACTCGGAAAAGGTACAGTGCCCTTTTCTTCGAAGGCAGCTGAACAGGCAGTGGGCCGATAGCTTCTGATGTGCTATGGAACAGCAGCTGAAACAGTTATTCTTGAAGAGTAACTAAGCTCACGCCTCTCAATAGTAGACTGGCATTTGATAGAGAGATGTGGAGAAGAACGGGATGCTGAGATGAAGCCATATGTACACAGCCAAGAAGAATGGAGAGCTGAACTAAAAAAAACCATCAACATTTTCCAGAATTTAAAATCCTTAATCATGACATGACATTAGTGGAATTCAGGTGTTTCTGGTGCATGGACTGCTCTCACCCAATGTGAGGTTGAACTGTTGACCTTGTGTACATCCTACTTCACAAATGAGTCTGTCAGATATGCTAAGCCTATATAGGCTGAAGATGATGCCCCAGCATTGCGGAGAAACCTCAGGTGACTGTCCAGGCAGTTGGCTGTTTCTGTCAACTCACAAATTTTTTGGAAGTTGCTTGCATGCACTTTCTGTTTTTATTTTTGTTAGCTAATATTATTTCCTTCTTGTGTCTCTGAGGGAGTTGAAGATTAGTTAGTTATAGTTGAAGGTTAGTTAGTTGAAGATTAATTAGGATAGAAAGTGAATTAGATACATTTTGGACTTAACAAAATAGGATAATGAAATTATCATCTCTGAATTTGTCAAATACAAATGGACTAGACATTGTTTAGACATTTATTATTTGTATATATTGTATATAGTTATTGTACTTTTGTATATAGTTTTTCTTTTGTTAGTTATAACCTTTTTCTTTTTTTTTCTCTTTTTATTAAAATAGAAAAGGGGAAATGTGGTGGTATTTTACTTGTACTGAAATGTGATTTTAATTGTATGTTAATAAATAAAGTTGCCTGGGGGTCAGAGTTATAGAGCCATAGCAAGTGCGTGGCGGTGGTGGCGCACGCCTTTAAGGACCTGGAGGGCGGTACATACAGGCAGTGACGAGGCAGTCACGTGTTTAGTTTACAACCAATGAGAAGGCAGAACATCTAGACTATTTAAAGACATACACACAGGAAGTAGGCCTCTTTTTCGGAGAGCTCTCTTGGCTGAAGCAGGATAGCTGAAGCAGGAAGGGTAAGGCTCTTAGTTCTGACCTCTTGGCTTTCTTCTCTGAATCGGCTCTGTGTTTCTTATTTAATAAGATGGTTGGTTACATCTACAGTGACTACTCTAATTATCATTAGAGATACTCTACCCAGTAAGTAATGGAAACAAATACAGAGATCCACAGCCAAGCACTGGGCTGAGCTCTGGGAGTTTTCCTGAAGAAAGAGAGGAGGAATTATACTAGCCAGGGGAGTCATGATGGGGGAACCCACAGAGACAGCTAACCTGAGCTCATGGGAACTTATGGACGCTGGACCAACAGTTAGAGAGCCTCCATAGGACCAACCTAGTTCCTCTGTATGTATATGACCATTGTGTAGCTGGGTTTCTTTGTAAGGCTCCTAGCAGTGAGAGCAGCACCTGTCCCTGGAGTTTAGCAGGCTTTTGGGAACCTATTCCCCATGCTGGATTACCTTGTCTAGCCTTGATGCAAGGGGAGGAGCTGGGTCCTGCCACAACTTGATATGCCATGCTATGCTCAAGCCCATGGGAAGTCTGTCCCTTTTTGAATGGAATCAGAGGAGGAGTGGAAGCAGAGGGGGTAGATGAGAAGTGGGGGGAGGCTGGGGGAGAGGAGGGAGGAAAAACTTTGGTTGGTATGTAAAATAAATAAAAAAATGTTCTTTAAATAAAAAATAATTTTAAAAAATTAATTAATTAATTAAAAACTGTAATCAGATATATTGTATGAGAAAAAAATCTGTTTTCAATAAAAGAGAAAAGAAGAAAAAGAAAAATATATACAATTTAGATCTAAGATAATTCATATTTCAATTAATTATTTTAACTATTAGGTACATAAAAATTACATAAGCATTTTTATACATATTATATGCATATGTGAAATATGAATGGTATTCAGAAATAGAAAGTATTTCAAGAAAAACAAACAGCAAACAAACAAAAAGATCTACAAATGAGAGAAAGAGGGGGGTATTTTATCTTCCTCATACTAAGTGGTGACACCTAGGGAGAAATTTTCAGACATCAATCTCGACTTCCAATGACTTAAAAAGTCCCTCCACTCAAGAAATCCCTGTCTATTTTGCTCAAAGGACAAAAGGGTAAAAAAGCCTTTCAAATCCCTCTCGCAGGAATGTTGTTTCCTCTAAGAGAGCTTAAATTCAATCAGAAAGTGGCTAGTAACTCCCATAATGTTTGTGGCAGTGTTACGCCAGTTCATATATCTTGCTAGGCCAAACTTTGTTGTAGTTCACAGGGTTTGTAGCTAAGTAACAGTTGTTAGGCACTCTCAGGGAGCTAACTGAAGGAGAGACTAGGATCACAGTGGTCCACATCTCCTTATTCCCGACAGAGCTAAAATAAATTAAAATGAATGGGAGATGTGGCATGCCACAAGAATATATTATAGAGATTCAGCTGTGTATTAAAGCTATACTTTGGCCAAGGATCTGTCAAAAGGCAAGCCATTTATTATGACTATTTTGTTATCCAGCTTTTAGTATTTCAACTGTCTTCTGCTATGAAATTCTTGCATGCCCAAATTTTCCCAGACCAATTGGCAAACAGTTCAGCTCCTCAGACCTGCTGAACTTCTAGGTAACTAACTTCCCTGCTGTAGCTAGTACTTGGATGAGGTCACTAGGCAAAGACAAGCTGGCAAGAGACTCATAGCTTTGTTTCTTATGCTAATGAAGCTCAGGTCATCCTCTTGCCTTGAGGCCTAGTGGCTCCCCAGAGCAATCAGCTAAGAACAAAAGAGGTTTTTACATATCAAGGTGGAAGGTAGAGCAACATTCCTGAGGAGGTAGAGAACTGAGTGGCCAGGCACAGGCATTTTCTGTAGAGTGGAGAGAACTGCATGACCAGGGAGAAGAGAAGAACACACAGGTAACATAGATGGTAAGGCAGAACTCTTGAGCCAGGAGTAGAGAGCTAGCAGAGATGGAGGGAGAAGAAACAGAGTATAAAGATGAGGCTGGTAGCATAAGAGCTTAGCAATTAGCAGGACTATGAGAGGGAACTGGACTGAAGCTATGGAGACAGGATTTTATCCCAGAGAAATAAAGTAGACTGATAAAGAGCTTGGTGTATCTAGATTTATTCTTGTCCTGAATGCCTGAGCTCTAGCTGTGTTGATAGAATTTTGTCATAGTGGAATAAAGTTAACAGACATAAGAGCATAGTGTACATAGATATTTTTCCCATGCCGGATGCAGCAAAATCCCTAATCCATAGGGAAAACTACCCTGAAAGCAAAGGTCAGTATATTCAGTCATTTGAGTAGCTAAATAAAATATCTGAATTTGCCTGGAAGGATGAGATGCTACTACTAGAAGGATGTTCAGTGCTGTAGAAAAGAGGGTAATAGGTCAGATTATCCCAGCCAGGAATGACTACCTGGTGGGGCAAAGTAGAGGTAGAGTACAGCATTCCAACCAGGGATGAAGCCATTTCCACTCAAAATCCTGAGTGAAAATGAAACAATGCTTAAGATGAATAGCTGAGAAGGCATTTTCTTTACTAAGTTACAGAAGGTCATTGACATACTAAAATATAATCAATCAATTATAATTAATTGCTTCACAAACTTCACGGAGATAAAGAGGCACACAAAAACTTCCTCAAGGTATTGTGGAAAGCCATGAGGATGGACACCAACATAGAGCCACAAACACAGGAAGAGTATCTCTTCACGAGGCAACTCTAAGCCCAGTTTGCCATAGACATTCATAGAATGTTGGGGACCGACTCCGGACAGCTGTGTCCCGAACTTTGTGTGACCTTCCCTGCTTCATCAAGCCTTGACAGGAGGTTCCTGGCCTAACTGCAGGATATATGATTAGATAAACTTTCTGGAGATTGTCAGTCGGCAGTAGGGGCCTGGGATCAAATCGACCTCGCCCTGACCCCTCCCTTAGGAATTCTCCATTCTTTTCTCCCTGCTTCTCCTGCTCCCTTCCTGCCTGAAGCCCTGTTTATAAGCCTCAACACCCAGTCAATAAACGGAGACCTTGACGCAACTCAGACTGACTCTGTCTTCCTTTACGCGCCTGGTCTCCTTTCTCTCTCACCCCCATTGATCTTTCAGGAGGTGCCTCCTCGAGTCTCATCAAATAACCTGGCCCGTGGGACCGGGCAAGTGGCGCCCGAACGTGGGGCTCGAGGCACGGTGACCTGCCGGACGACAGACAATGGAAGGGGCCCCCGGAGAGGATCAGGGTAGAGACACCCGGACTGCATCACTCGTGCAACGCGGGAGATTCTTAAGGTAAGTATGTCGTCCCATTGATCATGGGCAAAAATTTATCTAAAGAGGCTGTTTTTCTAAAGGAGATGAAAAGGTAATCTTAGGGAGAGAGGAATAAGAGTTAAGAAAAAGGATTTGATGAAATTCTTCCAATATGTGGAGGAGAAATGTCCCTGGTTAATGATTAATGGACCAGGAATTCACCCTCTGACTTGGAACAAGGTTGGAAAAGATATTAACAAATTAATAAGAGATGGGGAAAATGTCCCCGACGCCTTTTTTAGTTTTTATGGTGTGATTAGAGATGTTCTAAAGGAAGCAGAGGAGATGGGCGTGTTTCACATTTACTAGCCCTTGCAGAGGATTTTCTCTCAAACTCCCCCTGCCTGACACCCAAGGGTCCAGAGGTTTATTGACATCTACTGGTAAGAGCGCTCTCTGTTGCCCCGTCCCGCGGGCCAGGTTATTTGATGAGACTCGAGGAGGCACCTCCTGAAAGATCAATGGGGGTGAGAGAGAAAGGAGACCAGGCGCATAAAGGAAGACAGAGTCAGTCTGAGTTGCGTCGAGGTCTCGTTTATTGACTGGGTGTTGAGGCTTATAAACAGGGCTTCAGGCAGGGAGGGGGAACAGGGGAAGCACGGAGAGAAGGATGGAAAATTCCTAAGGGAGGGTGAGGTCACTTTGGTCCCAGGCCCCTGCAGCTGGCTGATTAGCAGGTACTCCAGGAAGTTGTACAGCCCGAGGTTAGGCCAGGAACTTCCTGCTTTTGTAAGGTTTGATAAAGTAAGGCCACTGCTGTCCGGAATCGGTCCCCAACACTCTGTCCTGTCTGTGTTTTTCTGTCATGTTACTTTTGTTTTGTACCGGTCGATCGATTTGTACTTTGCAGGCTCTCACTGGGGCAGACGTGTCCGGACAGTGAACCTGGAAGCGAAGGGAGACGTCCCAGAGCCCTAAGGCCACCTCAGAGGTGACCATTTGGTTTAGGAGCATCTTTGGGTATCTTCCCCCACGGTGGGAGGAAGTGCCACTTTGTATTTTGTCCCGGGAAATTGTCAGAGCCATTTTGTGGGGTTTTTTTTTGTATGTTTTGTTGTGATCATTGTTACTTTACTCTCTTCTTCTCTTACAAGAAAAAAGGTGCATGTCTGACTGACAGGGATGTGGAAGCCCCCTGATGTCTGTTTGATTTAGGATAGAGATCCTCAACTCTGGATTGTTTTTGATGTGATTGAGCCTGGAGGGTCACCCCCCCCCCAGAGCACATCAGGCTATCATTGTTCTTGGAGCTTTGTTGGTTGTTTTATTGGGGAAAAGTTTTTTCGTGTGCCCTTGGTCTTGTATGTAATGTATTAATTGTTCTCATTGTTGACTTGATTGTGACGGACACTATGGGACAGTTCCCTTCTTCTCCACTAGACCTTTGCCTAGCCCACTGGAAGGATGTGCGAGCCACAATAGAGGGAACTGGGTCCCTCACTCCCATCCCCCACTGAACTGAGATAAACAGGTAGCTCCTGCCAGGTGGGGCTTGCATACTGCAGGAGGGGCTTGCTGGCTGTGAATGAGGCCATCATCTCAATGCTGATGTTCCAGTTCTTGAATTGTCTGTGTAAATGTTATTTGTTTCTGTCTGCTAACCTCCCTTATTTTCCTAGAGGAAGAGGAGGAAAGAGAGGCATAGCAAAGGCCACCTCCGTCCCTCCGTAGCTCTCTTGCTATCAGGACTGCAGCCAGCTGGCTGCTCTCAGGAGGGTGGGGGTGCGTGCTCTCCATACAGGTGGGCAAAGACAGGAGCTCTGGACAGGGCAATGGGGACTGCCTGCAATTGACAAAAACTGTGTGAACACTAAAGAGAGAATTTGACCCTCCCTTCCTTTACTGTGATAACTTCAAAGTCTCTTCTGCCGGCCAGCAGCTTCTCTTGTTAACCCTTCTCTGTCCTGATATTGCTTAAAAAGAAACGTTAAATTACCAGTTCAAGATACTGGGAAAATTATGCTTTTGTTTCCACAGAACCTCAATAACCCCCCTTCCTCTATCCCCTACAGACAAAGAGGAGCCTAAACCAGGATTCCTAAGTGTAGATAAGAAGTTAGACCCCCTTTTCCCAGGTGGCTTTATCAGCTACAGAAACTTAGAAAAACAGAGTCAGAATATATGACCATCTGGCAGAGGCTAAGTGGTCATAAAACATCCCAAACTTCTCAAACCCCAGAGACAGCTCGTAAAACTCCTAGACACGGTTGTTTAACAAACAAGAAATAAAGATAACATGAAAAATTACTGATGTGAACCAGAAAGAAGGGAAGCTGTGAGAGATGAATTATGTGGTCTGTGCCTTTAAGAACTAGCCTCACAAAGAAAGGGCACGCTCCTTCCAATCTCCCTGCTGTGCATGAGAGATTTGGAACAGGCCCCCTGCTGTGGCTTGTAAACTTCCATCTAAGTCTCCAGGTGGCTTCTTTGGGGGCAATCTGGGCATAACAATGGGTTTTGGTCATTTGAGTTCAATGGGTTACAAATACTTGCCATCATTTAAGAGAATTGGTTTCAAATTATTGTTGGTTAAGATAAAATATAATGTTTTTATAAAAAAGACTTGATATATATATAAAAAAAACAAAAACATGTTTCAGATTTCTTTGTCTTGCTATTCTGCTGTTACATTGAGACTCCAAAGGGTCATAGTTGTAAAAATGTCTGTCTACTCTACAGGTATGAATGAAAAATGTGGCCACATGTATCTTTGGTTTTGAATGTCTGAGTTTGTCCTTTGTGTTAAGAAATACAAGTTAATACTAGTCATCTGGCTATTCAGATACTAGTTTAAAGCATAAACTGTTCTATTTTAATAAAAAAAAACCTGAGAGGTATATTTGACTAATATATCTATAGGAGAACAAATTGTCCTGGTTATTGTTACCAAACTTAGAGATATTTTCAAGATTAGGCCTAGATTTGTTTGGCTCAGATACATTTAATAGATAATGGTCCTCAAACCTGTGAAAGATCTGATGAATATGGCATTTACATTATTTGATAAAAAGCTTACTACAGCAAACAGAGACTCTGAGCTCCCCAGCTCCTAGCAATGACTCCCAAGGTCTCCAAAGAAGATATGAAACAATGACAAGAAGATGCCACCTGAATTGTGGACAATGCTGTCCTGACACCTGTCCTGCCAACACTATAAAGACTATAGGAGCCTGGGATGATGACAGTCTGGGTAATGGATAGTCTATGTTGTTTTTTAAATAGACTTAAAAGTCTGCACTCAGGTAAAGTTTATCCTTCTCAGATCTTTGATGACATTTATGACTGGACTAGCTATAGCTTTCTCAGCTTAGTAATTGATTGATCAATGGATTAATTAATTAAAGCTAATAAGTCTTTTTAAAAAAAGATAAACAGGTTCTAAATATAGACTTACAGATGCTTTTCATTGGGCCAAGGAAATTTCAGTCCAATCTATACTTGGTTCTCTAGATAGAAAAGACACTATGGATTTCAGGGCAAATTGATAATACTACAATTACTAAGACTATGGGTCTAAAAGTTCCAAATAAGTTCGTAAGTTTTAACTCCTGTTCCTAGTTTATATCTATCTCAACAGGTTTCCACTTGGCTGACAGATACATCCAAACATCATTTGCTGGTGACAACCTACTGCAAATGACTATGAGCCCTGAACTTGCTGAAAGCTGATATGGACCAATTCAGCCGATACACATACCATCTCTTCAGCTGGTCAATAAAATGTTCCCTCTTGTCTTTGACTAACATTCTGGCTTTCCAGGACCTTGATAACAACATCCCAATGTCAGCAGGAAGTAATTATAGAAGAGAAAACATCGTCCCTGTTTCCCTCCCACCCTGGAATGTTAGATCAAAAGGGAATTTCTTGTCATAGGGAACCTGAGATAAAGTTCCACGCTCCTTGAGGATAAGGAACTCTGTCAGCCATCAGAAGGCTTTTGGCCCTGTGCTTCTGCTAATTACTGTTGGCTCTTATATCACTGATGTCTTAACTAAATGATGATTCATGTCTGGGTACCACTAAACTGAGGATGCTAGAATTCCAATATCCACCTCTGAACCCATGACACATTTGCAGATGGCAAAAACTGAATAAGGGGAAGCTCGCTTTGCCATTGATAATGGGAAAACTCTTATGTTCTGGTCCAATTAGTCTCCGATATGGAATTCTTTGAGCAGAGAGGCAGATACACTCGAGAACCTGTGTCTATGACTATTGCCCTCTTGTTAGGTATTGGGGCATCACTGCAGGAATTGGTACAGGAACTACTGCTCTCGTGCAGAGCAACCACCTTATGCAGTTACAAATGGCTATGACTACTGACCTAGAGGCCATAGAAAGATCCATTTCTGCTCTGGAGAAATCTTTAACCTCACTCTTTGAGGTTGTGTTACAAAACATAAGAGGTCTGGATTTACTATTTTTAAAGGAGGGGGGATTAAGTGCAGCCTTGAAGGGAGAATGCTGCTTTTATGCCGACCACACTGGTATTGTCAGGGAATCGATGGAAAAATTAAGGGAAAGGCTGGCTCAAAGCAAAAGGGAGATTGAAAATCAGCATGGGTGGTTTGACCTTTGGTCCCTGGGCCTTTCAGTGGTTGACTCGGTTTATCAAAAATCAGATTGATTCGGCCTTACCACAACACGTCTCGATTCATTATCACAGAGTAGATTCCGAGGAGGCCAGCCAGGAGCCCCATCAAGGACTTAGATTCAGTGTCCTAAGGCCCTAACGTCCCCACGGTCCTGCTAGAGGGTACTCAATGACGGGAATAGTACAGGGCCCACGCCGGAGACAACAGTGTACAGAGGTCACCTGAGACCGGCTCAACACGGCATGCTGCCGAGCTTGGGAAGCCCCCTGTGTAGCCTAAGACAGGGACTCTCTCGGACCTTAGCCACCCCGATCACAATGGACTTGGTCCATTTTTGAGAAAAGAGGGGGAACTGTTGGGGACCGACTCCGGACAGCTGTGTCCCGAACTTTGTGTGACCTTCCCTGCTTCATCAAGCCTTGACAGGAGGTTCCTGGCCTAACTGCAGGATATATGATTAGATAAACTTTCTGGAGACTGTCAGTCGGCAGTAGGGGCCTGGGATCAAATTGACCTCGCCCTGACCCCTCCCTTAGGAATTCTCCATTCTTTTCTCCCTGCTTCTCCTGCTCCCTCCCTGCCTGAAGCCCTGTTTATAAGCCTCAACACCCAGTCAATAAACGGAGACCTTGACGCAACTCAGACTGACTCTGTCTTCCTTTACGCGCCTGGTCTCCTTTCTCTCTCACCCCCATTGATCTTTCAGGAGGTACCTCCTCGGGTCTCATCAAATAACCTGGCCCGCGGGACCGGGCAATAGAAAGGTTCCAAAGCTGGTGATTGGAGCAGGCAACCCTCTAAGTGCTTTGGTAAAAGCCACAATGTTGACCTTTTGTAACCTAAAACAGGAAAAGATTAAATACAATAAGAACTGGATGACTACAGTGAAATCCAGCCCAATGTAGGCTGTTCCCCAGAGAACACAGTCTTAATCCAGGGATAATTATTCTCTGTGGGCAGAACTTTCACTTTCAATGGGAGTGTCCTCAGAAGCAGAGGCTACCACCAGGGACCCTTTCCAGTCTGTAAGAAACAACTGGAAGAATTGATGCCCTCAGAACCAACCAAGTCCCAAATCAGCATTTCCCTAACTGTCCAGCCACTGGGCCTCCTAAACTGGTTCCCTGTAATGCCCATGAAAACAGAAGAAGCACAGGCAATTTTGAGAGTAGTAGATGATGATGTGAGATTAGTGACTGACAGATGAGCGTGATTTAAGGCCTTTCTACTTTCCCCATTTTCCCAGTTTAATGGGAAAACAACCATCCTGACATATTAGGCTGGCCACTGAGGTATTGTTTTATTGGACTGTTTGTCTGTCCATGGGGAAATTCCATTTCCGTTACTTCCAAGTAACAGCTTCTTACACTGAAAACTTTATTGAGGAAAAAACAATGGGCCAAGCAAAGGTCCCACCACTTCTTCCTCCAGATAACATTGCTACTTGCCCCTGATAAAGAGTTGTAGAGGGAAGTTTCTTCAGTCCTGCCTGGTCCCAAGGTCTGGACAAATCTCTCCCACCCAGAGTCCCACAGCAGCTTATGAAATAATCACTCAGAGACTTACATTAATTACAAACTGTATGGCCTATGGATTTAGCTTCTTGCTAGCTAGCTCTTTCATCATAAATTAACCCATTCCTATTAATCTATATGTTGCCATGGCCATGGCATTACTGATCTGCTGGCATCTTCTTGCTCCTTTGGCATCTCCTCCAACTCTGCCCTTCTCTCTGTAGCTCTGCTTGGATTTCCCACCTGGCTGTAAGCTTTCTTGCCAGAGGCCAAAACATCTTTGTTTATTATCTAGTGGGAGCCACACATAGTCACAGCATACAGGAAGACATCCCACAGCAAAGAGTAATGTCAAGAGTATAGACATATGAAACTATCAAGGGTATAAAACAACACCAACTCCAATAGCAATAAATCTAAAAGGATCCTCTCATTTCTCACATCACAAACAATATCCCCATCGGTCTGAAGACTGGAAAAGTGGATAATCTCCATAGTAAAAAGTATAAGAAATAAAGACTATCATCTTGATATTCCAGTCCATGTAACACCTCATCCTCAGTATTAGAAAAGGCCACAACAAATGGGTTAGTCTAGGTTTTCTACTTATGGAGGCAGTAGTCATACTTCATCTTGTACAACCTAATTATGCCTGCTGAACCTCATTTGTCCATATAGGAGCATTTGCTCAGTCTTAGACTTTGAAGACAACTTCTTTTGCCACCAGTTTCACCCAAGTAGACAGAGACAATTTGCATTTGATGACCTTACCCTTAGGACTGGAAAAGTAACCTAGTCTCTTCTGCAAAGCTTTTGGGACAGCCCCCCTCATTTGGCTTAGCCCACTCCCAAGACATAATAGACTGGACTCCACTAGAGACCACCCTGACTCAATTCACAGATCACCTTCTCCTCATATGAACTACCAAAGGGGATATTTGCTGGGGGAAAGAATCCTTTCTAAATTTTCTAGTTTGTGGTGGTATTGTGTTCCCCAAAATATTGTGCACCCTAATAAACTTATCTGGGGTCAGAGACAGAACAGCCACTAGATACAAAGGCTAGAAAATGGTGGCACTCACACCTTTAATCCTAGTACTCCAGGGGTAGAAATCCCTCTGGATCTCTGTGAGTTCAAGGCCACAATGGAAACAGCCAGGCATGGTGACACACACCTTTAATCCCAGAAAGCAGCCTTTAATCCCAGAAAGGTATATAAGGCATGAGGACCAGAAACTACAAGCATTTGGCTGGTTAAGCATTTAGCTAGTGAAGCTTTCAGGCTTCTAGCAGCACTGTTCAGCTGAGAGCCATTCGGGTATGAGGACACAGAGGCTTCCAGTCTGAGGAAACAAGACCAGCTGAGAAGTTGGCCAGGTGAGGTTAGCTGTGGCTTGTTCTGTTTCTCTGATCTTCCAGTTTACCCCAATTCCTGCCTGAGTTTGACTTTATTGATAAGACCTTCTAAGATTCCCTCTACACTAGTTCATAGAAGTTATAAAGTCTCAGCTTGTAACTTATCTTGTCTCAACTATGGAAACCAAGTCACCTCTGTCCTTCATCCTGTCAAAGGAACCAGAGCCTTGGGGCCAGAGTGTGGCTGACCAGTGTTGACCTTCACAAACCACAAAATTCTTAACAAAGTAGAGAATTTCTGACAGTTAAAACTTATCACAGGTCTGAATTTCTTGTTCTGCAGGAGGAGATAAGCTTCTGTGTCAGGTTGTCAATGATCCCAAACATTGGGATTCACTAAGGTGAATGAACCTCTGAGATTTAATAGCCTTACTAAAAACTCAAACTTAATAATCAAGAATCTCCCCTTGTATTTGCCATGCAAACAAACTTTCACATGTTTATATTGAGAGATGGGGCAATTAGCCAGTTCATAGGCATTGCTATTAAACCTAGAGGATACCTAAGCAATGAGTTACATCATGTAACACAGAGCTGTCCTAAATGCCTAGTAGAAGCCACAGTTGCAGTACTACTAACTCCTGGTCAGCTTCCTGCTTCTCTGGGATAACAATGGACCACCAACTAATTACTACCACCCCCAGCTATTCCTGTGAGTCATTAAAGGACCTCAGACTAGTCTTCAAGTGTCAACACCTCCTAAGTCAGATATGACCACCTGTTTAGGCATTGCCTTTCCTCATTGGGTCTGCCACTGTTATTACTCTCTGGCTTTCTCATCTCAACATAGTCTTCAATGTCACTTGTTTCAATGTTAACATTGTTTTGGTGAGGTCTTCACAGTCTGTTAACAGTGAGATTCAGATTTTAAGCTGGGTTCAATAACCCCTAAAACCCTATCCAGTAAAGGGAAAGTACAATGTATTATGTCATTCCCAATAATGTGAGAGGAACATGTGTTCACAGTCTCAATATCAGCATCTTCATATATTTCACAATATCAGGAAATCTTTAAAAGTACCCTGGAACTTTTGCAGGATGAAATGCAACTATGCCACCAAGTACTTTATTGAGGGCACCTCATTCAATCCCTGTAGGTGTCATACCCCAAAAGACAAAATTTTTGAAACACAATTGGCTATCTATATACAAGGCCCATTGTAGATTGGTTCAATGTCCCCAAAATACTTTTACCTGTACAACTAGGATGATCATGGAAATCTCAACCAGAACATAACAGCTACTGGGAATAGTTTGGTGGCCACCATCCTTATCAGATAAGTTTCACATTTAAGCTCCAAAATATGGGAGCTACTTTGCATGGCATATTAGCAGGTGCATCCACGAGAGGCAATCACCACCACTGTAACTCTTCATGGAATGTCTCCAAGTCCTGAATTCATTACTCCTCTCCTCACTAAACCCAGGCCATGACACACCTAAGGTCACAATTCTCCTGAGGGATTTCCATCAATTGACTAACAATTATACTGAGTGCAAAATATTCAATATCCTGGACTTAAAAGTCCCAGAGGTATAGCCAGAAATTTTCCTGTGTCCCACCCAGTCCTACAGCCACTCAGACCTAAATAAACACACAGAGGCTTTATTAATTACAACTGCTTGGCCATTAGCTCAGGCCTCTCACTGACTAGCTCTTACAGTTAAACTCAGCCCATTTCTGTTAATCTATATGTTACCATGTGTTCTGTGGCTTTACCTATGTGCCATTATATGCTGCTCCCTGGATGGTGGGCTAGTGTCTCCTCACTCAGCCTCCCTCTTCCCAGAATTCTCCTTGTCTGCTTATACTGCCTATACTTCCTGCCTGGATACTGCCAATCAGCATTTTTATTAAACCAGTGTACAAAAGCATTATCCCACCATATTTCTCCTTTTCTGTTTAATTAAAAAGGAAGGTTTTAACATTAACATAGTAAAATTACATATAGCAAACAAGAGTTACAGTTACAATATCTAGTCTATTTGTATTTTGTAAAACTAAAGAAAATATTCTATCTATCCTATATTTGTGAGTCTAAAGTTTCATATCTAATTTATCTTTTATCACAGCCAAGGAAAATTATAACTATCTAGTCTTCAACTACATCAAAGACCTCAGAAGGATACAATATTACCTAAGTAAACAGGAAGAACATTGTAAGCAACTTCCCAAAATCTAGAATAACAGAGACAGCTGCCTGCCTGGACAGTCACCCAAAGTTCCTCTGCAATATTGGGGCATCCATCTTCAGCCTATAGGTTTGGAGTCTCTCAATCACTTTTCCCTGTGTCCTATAGAATATCTGGCAGTTTCTTTTGTGAAGCAGGAACCTGAAGGACCATCTCACCTTGCAAAGTTCAGTGGTTACCTTCCTGTGGGTCCTGCATGTTCAGTCAATACAACATTTTGTCAAGCAGTCCAGGCAAGAACAGTTTCTTGTCCAAATGGCTATTTTTGCCATGAAGAAGATCAACTCCATGTGGAGTGTCTTTGATGCCCATCTTTCTCTCTGAAGTAAATCAATGCTTCCAGGAGCAAACATGTCTCATTGTCCAGAAAGTCTAACTCTTTAAAACATTTTAAATGCCATATTCTGTAGGTCTTTGAAGTGTTTGAAGATTACCTACCTAATTGAATTATATCTATGTATACCTAGAAAACTTAACATGACTATAAGTTTGATTATCATAGAAGACTAATTATTAATCTTAATTATATGTTACAATTTCAAATGAGCTGCACAAACAGAATATCTTAAACAAGAGTAGAAATATATATACAGTATAACAAAATTAACTTTAAATTTGTATCAATAAACTAAAATCCATAGCAATGTAAAATATTTTTAAACAAGTTGTTCTTTAAAAGTAGATTCAACAATCTACCCTTTCATCCTATCATATCTATATCCTATGCCCCTTTTTCCTTTTAGAAAGATATTGACACCAAGCGGTGGTGGCGCACGTCTTTAATCCCAGCATTTGGGAGGCAGAGGCAGGCAGATAGGAGGATCTCTGTGAGTTCGAGGCCAGCCTGATCTACAGACTGAGTTCCAGAAAAGGCACAAAGCTCCACAGAGAAATCCTGTCTTGAAAAACCAAAAAAAAAAAAAAAAAAAAAAAGAAAGAAAGAAAGAAAGATATTGACTATGACTAATAACAATTTGTAATCAATCTCTAAACAAAGACAAATATCCATAATCCATTTTTTGGGAATGTGGTTGTAGTGTTCTAGGATACTTCCTACTGATAGGGTGCACTGGTAGTCTTATGGGGATCCTGAGGAAATTCAAGATAATGGTCAAGTCCTGGGAAGACCAGTTTTAACCTTTGTTGATAGGTACCATCTGTGCTGTGGGATGTTCTGTATGGCAAATGTTTTGCTCTGATTGGTTAGTAAATAAAGCACTGATTGGCCAGCAGTCAGGCAGGAGGAAGTATAGGTGGGGGACAAGGAGGAGAAGAATTCTGGGAAGTGGAAGGCTGAGGAAAGAGACACTGTCAGCCACCACCATAACAAGCAGCATGTGAAGATGCCAGTAAGCCATGAGCCACATGGCAAGGTATAGATTTATAGAAATGGATTAATTTAAGATATAAGAACAGTTAGCAAGAAGCCTGCTATGGCCATACGGTTTGTAAGCTGCTGTGGGATGGTCTGTATGTCAAGTGTGTTGCTGATTGGTCAGTAAATAAATCACTGATTGGCCATTGGCTAGGCAGGAAGTATAGGCGGGACAAGGAAAAGAATTCGGGGAAGTGGAAGGCTGAGAGAGAGACACTGCCAGCCGCCATGAGGACAAGGAAGATGTAAGGTACCAGTAAGCCATGAGCCATGTGGCAAAGTAAAGATTAATAGAAATGGGCTAAATATAAGAGTAAGAGCTAGACAATAACAGGCCTGAGCTAATGGCCAAGCAGTTTAAATAATGTAAGAGTCTGTGTGTTTATTTTATAAGTGGGCTCTGAGACTGGCGGGACTTGGTGGTGGGAGCTGGAGAGAAATTCTCCAGCAACAAATGGCGTCCAACGTGGTGGCAAGAGTTTCCACCTAAAAACTTAGAAAAAAGATTCTAAAACGGAACTAAAAACAGCTTCCTAATTGTCTCTCTCAAATGAGCGGCAGCTGCCGGTTTGAGCTACTGGCGGGTTCCTAGCATGCGCTCTCGACCTGCAGTATGGTGGGAATGAGGCCTCTGCAAGTAGCACTTTAAACTGTGTGGTGGATTTAGCCTTTGCTAGTACAAAACAAAAAAAGAGGTTTCTGGGCTACACGCTACTTTGGTAAAAGTGTAGACCCACTATTTCTGAGAGTTATGGCTCCCAGAGCTGGCGGAAAGCGGACCGCCTCCATGTTGGGAAGCTGAAGTGGGCGGAGCCAGCAGCCACTGCTCCGTTTCAGGCTTAGAAGGCTACAGTTTAAAAGGAATAGGCTCAAGCTAATATAAAAAAATAAGCCACATAAAGATGACTACCACACAGAGAATCTGGATTATGTTCTCTTTGATACTCATAACTGCAAAAAAACATTTGATTGTAAAAGCTGTTGAATTATGCCAAAATGTATATTTTAAAGGTAACTTGACTTCAAAATTTGGATATAAGGATATGTTGCTTTGGAAAAGAGTCTCTGCTCTTGTTTCCACAGAAAGCCAGAGACTATGGATTTGTTCCAGACTAAGATACATCAGGTTTGACCAGCCAAGACCCCCTGAAAGGTCTCCAATGACACCATGGCCCAGATGATTCAACATCCAGAATGGTTTCAAGTCAACTGGCTCAGATATACAGCCTCACGGACTACTCCATGATCCTAAAATTGTCTTTCTGTCTCCAGAAGATACAGCACCCCCCTCCAGCAGGAAGTAGTAAGAGAAGCTACGCCCAAATTCCCAAATATACCAAGCTGGCTTTAGAGATGGAATTGGCTCACTCCCCCTCTAAACCCAGACATATTGCTCAAAAAAAAAAAAAAAATGGTTAAGAGATTCTTATGTCCCAAATCAGAAGAGCCCTCTGATATGGGACAGACAAAAAAAAATATTTTTATTTAAAGCAGGTTGATTATAAATACAATCTCTTTCTAAAGAAAAAAAGGGGATAGTTTAGATATGATAGGATGAAAGGGTAGATTAATGAACCTACTTTTAAAGAGTAACAACTTGTTTAAAATGTTTTACATCGCTATAGATTTTAGTTTATTGATACAAATTTAAACTTAATTTTGTTATACTGTATATATATTTCTATTCTTGTTTGAGGTATTATGTTTATGTAACTCATTTAAAATTGTAATGGATAATTAAAAAATAGATTAATAGTTAGTCATCTATGATAATATTTGTAGCCATGTTAGTTAAGTCTTCTAGGTATACATAGATATATTTCAGATAGATAGGTAGTCTTCAAACACTTCAAAGACCTACAGAATATGGCATTTAAAATGTTTTAAAAGTTTAGACTTTTTGGACAGTGAGACATGTCTGCTCCTGACAGCACCGATTTACTTCAGAGAGGAGGATGGGCATCGAAGACACTCCATATGGAGTTTATCTTCACCTTGACAATAATAGCCATTTGGGCAAGAAACTGTTCTTGCCTGGACTGCTTGATCAACTGGACATGCAGGACCCATAGAAAGGTGATCACTGAACTTTGCTTGACAAAATGGTCCTTCAGGTTCCTGCTTTGCAGAGAAAACTGCCAGACATTCTACAGGACACAGAGAAAAGTGAATAAGAGACTCTAGGCCTGTGGGCTGAAGACAGATGCCCCAACTTTACAAGAGAACTTTGAATGACTGTCCAGGCTGCCAGCTGTCTCTGTCTACCCTACAAGACTCCTAAAAGTTGCTTATATCCTTCTCCATTTCTCAGGTAGTAGTATATCCTTCTGAGGTCTTTGATGTGGTTAAAGACTAGATACTTACAATTTTCCTTAGTTATAATAAAAGATAAGTTAGATATAAAACCTTAAACTTACAAATATAAGATAGATAGGATCTCTTCTTTAATATTGTAACTGTAATTCTTGCTTGATAATTGTTTTGTTATATATAATTTTACTATGTTAAAGTTAAAACCTTCCTTTTTAAGAAAAGAAAAGGGGAAGTGCTGTGGGATGGTCTGTATGTCAAGTGTGTTGCTGATTGGTCAGTAAATAAATCACTGATTGGCCATTGGCTAGGCAGGAAGTATAGGCGGGACAAGGAAAAGAATTCGGGGAAGTGGAAGGCTGAGAGAGAGACACTGCCAGCCGCCATGAGGACAAGGAAGATGTAAGGTACCAGTAAGCCATGAGCCATGTGGCAAAGTAAAGATTAATAGAAATGGGCTAAATATAAGAGTAAGAGCTAGACAATAACAGGCCTGAGCTAATGGCCAAGCAGTTTAAATAATGTAAGAGTCTGTGTGTTTATTTTATAAGTGGGCTCTGAGACTGGCGGGACTTGGTGGTGGGAGCTGGAGAGAAATTCTCCAGCAACAGTAAGCAATATAAGTCTCTGTGTTTACTTGGTTGGGTCTGAGAGGCTGTGGGACTGGCGGTAGACAGAGATTTGTCCTGACTGTGGGCCAGGCAGGAAAACTCTAGCTACACATCTGTTGAGGTTCAGTAGGTCTGGCTTGATCAAATCTGATCCATCTTAACCTGGAACAAATCCATAGCCTCTTGCTTCCTGTGGAAACAAAAACAGAGCCTCCTCTCCAAAGTAGCATATCCTTAGATCCAAATATTGAAGTTAAAATACCTTTAAAATATACATATTGGTTTAACTTAGCAGCCTTTACAATCAAATGTCTCTCTGTAGTTAAAAATATCAAAGACAACACAATCCAGATTATCTGTGTAATATCCATCTTTACATGGCTTATTTTTTATATTATTTTTACTTTGTCTTTAAAGAGTTTACTTTTTAAAACTTTCTATTTCTTTATATAACTACCTATATTTCTTTTCCTCTCTCTTCCAAGCCTACGTATATTTTTATATATATTGTAAACAATTTAAAGTCTTATTCCATCTGAATCTGCCTTATTGTGAATCTATTGCTTTAAACTACAGCATTACTAGGACTGAAATGGCAGCTTTGACTGCTGGCTCTGCCTTCCTCAGCTTTCCAACATGGCAGAACTTCATTTACCACCAGCTCTAGGGTAACCATGCTCTCTGCTGACTCTGGGAGGCAGTAGGTCCATGCTTCTACATCCAGCATCATGTAGCCCAGAAACTTTTTTTTTTAATAGCAAAAGCTAAATCTATCACGCAGCATATTGTGTGGCTTGGAAATGTCTCTGTATACCAGGGCAAGAACCGCCAAGCTGCTTGGCTCAAGCACCGGCACTGTGAAACCTTCATAGAATAGCTCAAATCCACATGCCAGGCATCTCTACATCATAGATTTCCTGAGAGAAACAACCAGGAAGCTGTTCTTGGCTCCATTTTAGAACCCTTTTTTAAAGCTTTCTTAGGTTTTGGGTGGAAATTCTTGCCTCACGTCTGGGTGCCATTTGTAGCCATAAGTTTTCCTGTGTCTCTCCCAGTCCCATAGCTGCTCAGACCCAAATAAACACACACAGGCTAATATTACTTTTAAACTATGGCCATGGCAGGCTTCTTCTTGTCATCTAGTTCTTATATCTTAAATTAACCCATTTCTATAAATCTATACTTAGCCATGTGACATGTGTCTTACTGGTACTTTTACATCTTGCTTCTCATGGCAGTGGCTGGCAGCAAATCCTCTGCTTTGTCTTTCTCCTCCCTCTCTCTCTAGTTAGAATGTCCCACCTAACCTTATTCTGCCTCACCATTGGCCAAACAGCTTTATTTATCAACCAATCAGAGCAACATATATTCACAGCATACAGAAAGACATTCCCATCACAGAGGAAAGCCCTGGGATTAATAAGGAAGGAGCCAATGTCCAAAAGGATCCAGTTGTTTCTTGGCTATGTCCATAGACATTTAGCATTTCCTGCATGCAACACAAGGCAAGTCCTCAAAGGAATAGGACCTAACCATGTCACCACTGGAGAAACTGAATGGACAGCAAATGTCATTCATGCCCCATCTAGAAGAATATATGTTTGTTCTCTTTTCCAAAGGAAAAGCACACCACGTTAGGCCAGCTGACCTCAGGAAGGAAAAAAAAAAAGCTGAGTTTAATTACTTTCACTGTCCACCACCATCTAACATTCATCATTTGTTTTTCCAACTCAATTCTGGGGTCATGAGGTACCAGAAGAAATAGAATATGACTCTTCAGTCATAGTAATTGAGAATTAAGGCTCACCAAGAACACAGCCTCCATTTGCTTAGAATACTGTGGTGGTATTATGTTCCCCAATATATTGTGCGTACCAATAAACTTATCTGTGGTCAGAGAACAGAACACCCACTAGATACAGAGGCCAGAAAATGGTGACAAACACACTTTTAATCCTAGCATTCCTAAGGCAGAGATCCATCAGGGTCTCTGTGAGTTTAAAGCCACACTGGAAACAGCCAGGCATGGTGACTCACGCCTTTAATCCCAGGAAGTGATGGCAGGAAACAGAAAGATATATAAGGTGTGAGGACCAGGAACTAGAGCCTGGTTAAGCTTTTAGGCTCTGAGCAATAGTTCAGCTGAGATTCATTCTGGATGAGGACTCAGAGGCTTCCAGTTTGAGGAAACAGGATTGGCAGAGAAGTTGGCGAAGTGAGGTTAGCTATGGCTAGTTCTGTTTTTTGATCTTTCAGTGTTCACCCCAATACCTGGCTCCAGGTTTATTTTTATTAATAAGACCTTTTAAGGTTCATGTTACATCTGGTGACCAGCATTCATAGTACAAATTTACAAAAAAGCTGCTTGCCTGTGGCCTTGTGGGCCCCAGCTCAGTCCTGAGCTACATTCAGCCAGTTGTGGTGGCACATGCCCATAGGATTTGCTGAAGGAAGCAGAGGCAGGAGGATCCCAAGTTTGAGGCCAGCCTGGGAGGCTTGTTAAGGAGAAGCTGCAGCCAGGGCCAAGCCACAAACAGTGGCAGTGAGACCATGGAGGCAGAGGCTGCTGCTCAGAGTTGCTGGCTGCTTCTCATCCTGTTGGTGACTGCAGTGATGCTGCTACCTGGGATGAAGTGTTTACTGCTGCTTGTTCAGAGAACAATTGCCAGGATCATCATGTTACAAGAAAGCATTGCCAAAGGTTAGTTTTGAAAAGTTTGGCAAGACAAATGGTGGGGGGAAATTGCTGTGAAGATTTTCTCTTCTAGGGAAGAACATTCATGGTTCCAAGAGACAGACATTTATCAGACTGTGATTGCTCCAAACTACAGAGGAGGGAAAAAAATTCTGCAGGGAACCATGACCACGCCTAACAGCAACTTTGAAATTTTCAAAAAGGTGACAGGATCCCACAATGATGATTCCACATGATCTATGGTAAAGCCATTAAGCTGATTAACACCATGAAAAGATTAACTTTGGACTATAAACTGCTCAGGACAATTTCCAGATGGCTAACTGAGATGATTCAGATTCACAAACTACTCCAGGAAGGACTTGAGACAAGCCCTACATTTTCCCATTATGCAAAGACTGGACAACAAATGATACAGCTACCTCTCACAGGACTTGCCTATTAATACAAAAATTTTCATTTCAGGATTCCCTAAAGATGTCTTCACCCCCAGAAAGCAGGAAGTAATTTTAAGAACATGACACCCACATTCCCAAGAGGTGGGGTGGGTGTTTTTGGTCGTTCAGTGGCTTATGGATAATTGTCATTGTTTATGATGGTTGGTTACAAATTGTTAATTGTTAATGGTAAAAAAAAAAAAAGCACTTAACAAAGGAGATTAGATACAGGGTTCTTGTTTGAAAAAAAAAAAGAAAAAGAAAAAAGAAGATATAGAAAAGGGTAGATGATTGAATCTACTCTAAAAAAATGGAAGATATAGAAATGATAAAGATAAAGAAAAGATAAAAGGTAGATTTTTGGATCTACTTAGAAAAAAAGAGAATATGGATATGATAAGATAAAAGGGAGATTATTGAATCTACTTTTAAAAAGGAACTACTTGTTTTAAATAGGATAAGCAATGAAAATTTTTTGTCTGAATCTGTCAAATGTTAATGGACTACACATTGTTAATGTAATTCTTTTTTTTTTTTTTATTTTGGTTTTTCGAGACAGGGTTTCTCTGTGTAGCTTTGTGCCTTTCCTAGAACTCACTTGGTAGCCCAGGCTGGCCTCGAACTCACAGAGATCCGCCTGGCTCTGCCTCCCGAGTGCCGGGATTAAAGGCGTGCACCACCACCACTGTTAATGTAATTCTTGACTATATATATTGTATATACTTATTGGATATAGTTTTTCTTATACTAGTTATAAGCTTTT
Source organism: Peromyscus eremicus (assembly GCF_949786415.1). Lineage (NCBI taxonomy): Eukaryota > Metazoa > Chordata > Mammalia > Rodentia > Cricetidae > Peromyscus > Peromyscus eremicus. The sequence continues at coordinate 2,343,711 of NC_081420.1, read as the reverse complement.
TTAATTTTAGACAAAAACGGGGAAATGTAGTGATATTGTGTTCCCCAACATATTGTGCATACCAATAAACTTATCTGGGGTCAGAGAACAGAACACCCACTAGATACAGAGGCCAGAAAATGGTGACACACACACCCTTAATCCTAACATTCCAGAGGCAGAGATCCATCAGGGTCTCTGTGAGTTTAAAGCCACACTGGAAACAGCCAGGCATGGTGACTCATGCCTTTAATCCCAGGAAGTGATGGCAGGAAGCAGAAAGATATATAAGGTGTGAGGACCAGGAACTAGAGCCTGGTTAAGCTTTTAGGCTTTTGAGCAGCAGTTCAGCTGAGATTCATTCTGGATGAGGACTCAGAGGCTTCCAGTTTGAGGAAACAGGATTGGCTGAGAAGTTGGCAAAGTGAGGTTAGCTGTGGCTAGTTCTGTTTCTCTGATCTTTCAGTGTTCACCCCAATACCTGGCTCCAGGCTTGTTTTTATTAATAAGACCTTTTAAGATTCAAATTACAGAATACTTGCTTTGCTAGTGCTGCACAGGAAGAAGAAAAGTCAGGGAAATACTGAAGGAGAATTGTATCATTATCTTTATTAAATCACTGTTTGTAAGACTGTATCAAAGAGGGGGATATAGATACAGGGGTCATTTGTATGGAGTCCTGCAATAAGGGAGCTTCATTTCATATGTAGATGGATCGGTAAATTTTACAGTAAGAAGCAGAGTGAACCTTGATAGATAGAAATTTATTAAGAAGCATGGGATAAAGAGAATTCTGGCTAAGGGGTCTTAGATATATAGAAAACTACTTCCTGGACTTATCCCTCCATGATGCCCATGCCGGTAAGGTTACTAAGACCCAATATCCAGTCTCTGAAGTCAAACACTAGGAAGCTGAAATGAGATCTGACTATGCTGGTGATTTTTTACGAGTTGAGGATACAATTCTAGTACCTGCCCTACATGCTTGAGCCAAAAGATAGTGCTAAATAAGATATGTCAAAGGAATACATACACAGTAATGTAAATATACTATTTTTCTGAACATACACATCTATGTCAAAGTTAAATGCGTCAGATAGGTAAGCTTGAAGCTTATCAACTGCATATAATAAGAGAAAAGGACCATAACTATGAAAGCCTGTGTTGAAATGGTGCTGTGAGCATTCAGCATATTGAGGCACTGAACATTATGAAAGTGTATTCCTGTAACTGGAGACATGGTCACCTTGATGTCTCTGACACAGTTGCAGGGAAGCTGGTATAAGACTGAGGTGCTGGACAAGGGAGAGTCACAGTCCAGTACAATAGAGTGGAGCAGTACAAGGGGCCATCACTCTGCACAGAGAGGCCAAGAACTGAAACTGGGTGAATCCATATCAACTAAAAATATCAAATCCAAGAGTTTTCATATAATCTTTCAGACTAGGGTTGGTGATGTATAAATAGAACCCTGTAAGCAGACCACAATCAGTGATGGAAAACCATCCATCAGAGAGGAACCACCCACTATTTCTCCAAGAACAGCAGTATCACAGTCAGTTCTGTCTTCAAGATGAATACCATGTTTAACCATAAAAAAGTCACCTTACAAATATAGGAAATGTAGACACTACATTTGAATTTAACTTTTATTTTAAAGACTTCATTTGGGACAGTGAAAAAATTAAAATCAAGTCACTACAGGAATTCTTAACACAAATCAGTGCAGAGCATCAATTACAGCAGCAGTCATTTGTTACTAGAGGAAACATACCACAGATTGGACACCCTACCCTAGCTTTTCAATGACTCAAGTGTCTCCTGAACACAGCAGGGTGGTCACTTTGAAGAGGATGGAGTGTCATTCTGACTGACATGTAGGGCGGAGACAGGACCGGTCCAGCCAGTCTCTCCTGGGGCTGAGCAGGATGGTGAGTGGAGATGGCCCAGACCTCCCCTGTCCACCAGAGAGAAGCACACTGAGCCTGGAGGCTTGTCAAAGCAGGAACTTTATTGCATCAGGAGTGAATTTATATAGGTTGGGGTGATGGGGGGATGGGGTGAGGATAGTGGGCCAATGAGATGATGCTATCTCAGCAGTTACTAGGCAGAATCCATTCTAGGTCGGGTAGTGCTGAGTCACTCTTATGCCGGTGTCATGTCCTAGGACAGGTCACAAAACTTGAGATAGGCTCAGAAAGCTACACTGGGCCCCATGCCCCGGCCTTATGGAGCCCAACAATGGAGTTCTTCTATATGTGTTGCCCTAATATCTTCCCTTCCTTCTTACCCCTAGGCAGCTCACAATATGGGGTACATGGCATAGGAAGCAATTCCACAGTAGTTGTTCTGATCTCTGGGAATCTTTATGTAGCCATTTTCTCCCCAGTTTTCACCATGGCTGAAAGAAATCAGGTTTTCCATTTAGTAAAAAAGACACAGCAGAGTGGAATTTTACAATAACTCCGAATTTGAGTACAGAGCCAGAGGCCAATTTAATAGAAAGCATCAGAAAAGGCAGAGTCAATTCCAGAGTACCAAGATTTATCTCACAGAGAACAGTAAAAATAATAGCAGGGAGAATTAGGACATATCCCACCCACAGGTTGTTCAGAAATAACCAATGAGAAATAGAAAATCAATGATGCAAATATTATATTGATTCCCAAGGAAATCAATGACAGATTCTGAACTCTATGTTCATACATTATATGTTAGCTGCTCCAGACAAAGACAGGAACCAGACAGTAAAGCCAGATCCCACAACTGGAAGGTCTGGAGTTGGAGTCCGAGTTCCACTTAAAGCCAGAATGAGGCTGAAGGTGTGTCTCAGTGACTAGGAGCACTTGGAGTTCTTCCACAGGACAAAAGTTCCCACCCAGCACAGTACCCAAGTCAGTGAGCTCACAATCCCTGTAACTGGAGCTGTAGGGAATGTGGCATCTTCATCTGGTCTGCATGAGCATCTGCCTACACACAGCCGTCATTCATACACACACACACAACAAATAAAAATAACAGTAAAAGAAAACTAGGATGTTTTTTGCAGCCAATCTGTAATTGCAGAAGTCAAGACATAACTGGAACAAACTGGATAAGCACACTAACAAAAATAGAAAACTCTAGGATCAGTGACACTCTCTTCCTCAATATAGAGGAACTGAGGCAAACAACTGTTATCAGCATCAGGCCTACACACACACACACACACACACACACACACCACATTTAAACAATAAAAAAGGAAAGAAAATGTTCCTTTCTCAACTTAATTGTAACCACACTTTCTGTGACAATATAAACTATAACAACAAACCAGAAAGTCCATTTGAAACCTAAAATACCAATAATTTCAGCACTTTATACCTGTTCTTTAACAGCCAATATTTCTTGCCCTCTGACTCTCTGCCTTCATAGCCAAAGCCAACCAACAGCAAACCATGGTTAGGAGAATCACGTGTGCAATTAGGCTCATAGTATATACCTGAAAAATAAGATCGAGGGAGTGAAAGGCTCCAGTAACCTGATAATGATCATGGTCAACAACAGTAAGTGAGGTATTTTATAACTGGACTAAAAAGACAGAAAGTCCTTCCCTACACTCGTATAGGATGCATGACTCTTTCACATCTTATGTTTTCACTAATAGAACCCTATTCCAGGAAATTGTAACTGAACATAAATAACTTAATTTAAGGCACTCTTTAGAATACAGTTCTAGAAAGACAGTCACTCCACATCTTAAAAATATACCAAGTGAGGAAAGAAAAATGAGTAAAGTTAAACAAGAATGATAAATAATGAAGTCCTCACATGCACAGAGATGTCATGTCACATAGTAACAACATATGATTATTGTACAGACAAGTGAAAAATGTACAAACACTAAATCTCACATCAAATTTTATACAATATTAGGACATCAACCTGGCATGTCCCCAAGGGTCACAAGCATTCTTCATTAATATCTAGAAAAACACATACTTACCTCCCTTATACTTTTTAAAAGATTCATGTTGAGCATCAATTGCAACAGCAATAGGCCCATGAGTTACTAAAGCATTCATTAGGGCTTCTTCATTCCTTGGGACAACCAAAAAGCGGGTGACCTTAACAACAGAACGTTCAGGACGGTACCTGCAGAGCTTTTCCTTTAAAACGTAAAGAGTTAAAAGACTTGGTTACTTCCATCTACCTTCTGAAGAGCAAGAGTCAGAAGCCTAACACTCAGCACTTTGCGGTGGACCATCCCCACAACTGGACTGTTATAAATCATTCCAGGAAGTGAAATGTTACTGGGAGATTTGGAACTGAAAAATCATCTCTCATGTCTTCAATGACACCTCATAGGTCTTCCTATCCATAAGAAATTTTTATGGCGCAGAAACCTGTATTATATGTGAAATGGTTTGCACATTCTCCATGTGCATAGAAGCAGGAGCAGCTACATGGAACCCTGGAATCAGGCAACCATGCAATGGTGGACACGGCAATGGCAGCAGTGGTGATGTGCAGAGAGATTCTACATTCAATGTGAATTCTGAAGGAAATGGATTATTATTTCTGCCATTTTCCCCTTGCCCTAGCCAAAATGAAATGACATCCCAGGAAGCCCACTCACCTTTGCTTCATATGGATAGGTTGCCTCGGCCTCCAGACCTCCATTGTGCTTCACATATAGGAAGGCACCATAAGGTTTGCCTCCTTTACAGCCTTCAGTGCCAAAAGATCTAGAACAGTCTATTAGGTTCTGTACACTCAGTGGGATCAGTTTGCCTGTTTTCTTGAACAGCTGTCCTTCTATGCAAGCAGCCACAGCAAAAGCCCAACAAGCACCACAACCTAGCTGAGCAGAGAAGAAAAAACTGTCATCCACAAATAAATACTAACTGCAATAATAACTCAAGCTATTGAATTCTTTATCAAAAATGAACTATTAGCATTTGATGGATGCCTAGGAAACATCAGTCTCCACGGGGAGGTAGGTGTTTCATGCCCCAATGGTTAGCCACACATACACACACAGATGCACAAAAGACCATGATCTATTGGATGCCTAATGTGATAAATGTCCTTAATGGAATAAATTAAACCTGGAGAGAAATAAAGTGGGGCCACTAAGTAGAGGTTTAAAACTAAGTCGTGCATAGAAATGATAGGTATGCGTTCTATAGCTGTACGTTCTATAGCTGTATGGGCCCTATAATTGGTAAGGCATGGATTAGGGATTCCTCATTCCTTGGGACAACCAAGAAATATTTGTTACTAGCAATTGAATGCTAAGGACAATATAAAAATATGTTTGGTGAATAGCATGTTATACCACAGTTAAATAAGATAGACATGTTTATAACTTGTTGCATCCCAGTAGTTGAGGAAGACAGTCATGTGATGTTATAATACCTGTCTCCGCACAGGAGTCACATAGCCTTGTGTTCTCCAGTCCAAAGTTTTGGGGATTTTGGGATCGCCTCGTTTCTGGATGCGTTTCCCATTCCTTAGAGTCAGAACTGAACTCTCCATCATCATTTTCCTCATTTCTTCACCAGTCTTCAAGGAAAGTACATAAAATCTCAATTTAAACAACAGAGGAGAAAATAAAAAAGTGTGAAACAGTTTGAGTCATACTGACCATGTCACCAAATTCGTTCATCTCTACAGTGAAGTTGTTCATCCCCAGGCCATTCCCCTCACTGTGCATTTTGATCATTTTCACATTTTCTTCCCATACTGCTCTCTTCTGTCTTTCTTCCTCCTGGAAATAAACATAATGAATGTCATTTATTTCCAATTATATCCCTGCACTACCTGGCCAAGTCGACTTCCTGCTGCATATGCATAGAGCTCATGGAGAGGGATCTTGGGACACTAAAGCAAGCCACTCTCAACACCCTGATGAGCAGAGACAGTGGCCACCTTGTGTTCATGCCGTGTTACACTAATACCTCAAGTAGGAGTGGCATCTATGACCTCTATTAAATCCATGAACCCCAAACAGCAATGAACATGCTCTACAAGGACCCTCTGTGTGTCCATGTGACCTACTTGGGTGTATGTTTTCTCATAGCTCCTCTTCCACTCCTCCCACTCAGCATCCAAACTGTAATCTGGTTTTGGAGCACCTGAGGCTACTCCCAAACACAGGATGACCAAGAAGACAGCAGGAGTCATGTCTTAAGTACCTACAGAGCAAAGAAAAATGAATAGGAGAATAAACCAACACTCTTGAAAAATTAAGCCACCTATGCTGGCTAAAATTATTCCAACTACTCTCTCAAATATTTACTCAAAGATTTTTTTAAATGACTAAATATGAGTTTGGACTGGAGATGCCATGGATGGCACTTAGTTTTTACATAAAATTGCAGAGCATGTGGGAAAAATTCTAGAAATTCATGGAATCGGCCATGTACTGCCAATTGACATGATCAGAAAGGTAACTGGACAGCAAAATTCAAATCCTATATAACTAGGGGTCTTGCAACAGTTAACCAAGTATTTGTAATGATAGAAAACTTCTCTGATGTGGCATTTGATCTGAACTAAAAGATTTTCCCTGGAGCTGGGGGTCACATTGCATCACATCCCTTCTTAATACAAAGCAGGAGATGGGCTTTGTTTGAAACATTCCCTCTAGAAAGAAAACATCCTAGACTATCCCTCCTTCCTATGGGGGAGTTCAAAGTTACTATTAGTTGACCCCATCATTGGGACTTGGCCACACATTCATTACTTCCATGAGAAAAGGCTCAGATAGAAAAGCCACTGGAATCCATAGCCACCAGTGCTGATAGGGTGCTAGATAAAGACTTCTTAGGATTCAGAATCAGGACAAGCTGCATCTCATAAACCATGTTCTAGACTAGAGACATGCAACCTTATACTTCTGTACATAACAATCATGAAAAGACGCTTCTGTCTAGTGGTGATGTTCAAGAAAATTATCTCTGTAGGCTCAAAATGAGATGAACATAACCCTGGTGTGCATGATATCAGCTGTCACTGTTTCTGGCCAGAACCAGATTTGCACTGAATTGGAACCTATACGAACCTGGACATATGGTTTTCTGTCGGGCTTCTCCACCCTTTTCTACCTCTACACAGAAAGGCTGCTGAAGTTGAGAAGATATTCTCATTACTGGAGATCTGTCTGACTCTCTATGGTCTCTCAAGGCTTCTCCTCCAAGATCAATTCCCTTTCTGTCTTGGTAGAAGCAGGGCCTCACCTTGGTGAGTGCTGTTTCCTCAGCACACTCCAGAAGCTCTTCAGAGGTAGCTGAGATGTCAGAATCTGGCCCAGCAATACCTTGCTCAGGCTTTAAATCCCAAGTCTGTCTAGTCAGCCCTTTCCATCAACATTTCCCTTCTTCCGATTGGCTATGGGGATAACCAGATCGGGCCTCGAGGCTTCTAATGAGATTTGATCTCACCTGTCCTGGAGGGGTGGGTGTGAGCTGCTTCCTGTGGACCATGGGGAGTTGAACTTGTGGACCTTCAGAGAGGAAGTTATGGAATCAGCCTTTAGGCTGTGGATCACACAATAGCCTGCCATTTAACTCAATAGTAAGTATAAATTGAGGTTAGGATGTTTCCTGGAAAAAGCTGTGTAGGATTTCAGCATAGTACTTAATTTAGAATAAGAAGTGTAGGTTGCCACCATGGAGTGGACTCTCAGCATATTCTACTCTTATAGTTCATGTTTACTTCACAGCTACATTGGGATCCTGTGAGAACACTAACTTTGGCATGTATTCTTTTCAATGTCACAGAGGAACACAGATAGTACTTGTAAGAAGCCTAATGGAGGGGTGATTCCATATAGGAAGTGTTCAAGACCAAAGCAAGGAGAGAAATATAAGTCTTAGTGTGCATGGTCTCAAGAAACTATCTGACATTTCTCTATTTGAGGTTAAGTTGAACACCCATTGCCAAACACCATCAGACCTGTCAATATATTCATTCAGTAACACATCTATCACCAGAAATTTCAACATACATTATAGATATAAATCTCAGTGGCCTTCAGGACACAATCATTGTTGTACAAACATCACCAAGTAGATCTCTGAGAAGATTTCATCCACTTTTGGGAAGCTACAGACTAATGAAACAATAATCCTCTATTCACTGTCCTCAACCTTAGCACCCCTCACTTCATTTTCTCTGTTTAGGATTTTGCCTTCTACCATACACAGAGTGTTTTTCTTTACCTAGGCATGGTAGAGGTAGTTTCCACCATACCAGTATTGAAAGAGGAGCCATTAGGAAATAAATCAGTACCCCCGTACCGCTGTGGGATGTTCTGTGTGGCAAATGTGTTGCTCTGACTGGCTGGTAAATAAAACACTGATTGGCCAGTAGTCAGGCAGGGGGAATTGTAGGCAGGACAAGAAGGAGAATAAAGCTGGGAAGTGGAAGGCTGAGTCAGAGTCACTGCCAGCCGCCATGATAACAAACAGCATGTGAAGATGCCGGTAAGCCATGAGCCACATGGCAAGGTATAGATTTATAGAAATGGATTAATTTAAGCTGTAAGAACAGTTAGCAAGAAGCCTCTTATGGCCATACAGTTTGTAAGCAATATAAGTCTCTGTGTTTACTTGGTTGGGTCTGACGACTGTAGGACAGGCGGGTGACAAAGATTTGTCCTGACTGTGGGCCAGGCAGGAAAGCTCTAGCTACACCATACCTACTGTCAAATTATCCTCTTTTAATCAAGTTATGTAATTTTCTGTTAAGTGAACACAAATATATTCTGTTTCTGTATTCAATGTGGCATTTAGTTGGTTCCTTTGATTAGGGAAAAAGTATATGATACCTATTTACCCTATATCCTACACTAGCAAATTTGCACAAAATCTAAATTCAACCAATACATTTCTAAATGTAATAGAAAGAGGGATGAATATTTATGTCATATAGAGTAGCCCAGTATAATGGCCATAAGTCTTTTAAATGCCTAAATATTCATTACTTGCTTAATAAACCTGGACTGCTCCATTTAGAGTTTTGAGTCTCTGCTAACAATGTCTATGCACATCCTTCTGTTATCTCATTTCCTTCAAGAATACTGATAAGTCAAGTCACCACAAATCAGTATTTCCATCTGATCACACTTCAAATCTGATCAGGCTTCTCTTCCCCCACTGTGACCCAGGTGAAGTCTACTCATCCTTGCATGACTGCAGCAAGAATCCTGAACATCTATCCAGCCACAGTCTTTCAACTCTGATTCTGTTTTGTTGCAATAGTTTCACATTTTCAGATCCCCACCCTTCTCCTTGGCTATAAACTCTGTTATATGGACTTATGTTGAGCAGACCCACTTTCCCCACTGTGTCTTCCTTATTATATGTATCTCCAGGTCCTTAATAAACATTTCCTAGTAATGATGTCATAGGACAAGTTCCTCTTAGGCAGCAGTTTCCTTGGATTTTGGTTATCCAATATAGCACCAGGTGAGTGAGCACTTTTGTCAAAACATGACCACATTCTTGCAGAGACCTAGGGATCTTCTCAGATCACCTCAAGAATCAAGTGTGGTCCTGGAATCATGTGAAAGGATCTAAAGCTCACTTGTGCTTTCAATGCTGCTCTAGCATGACCTGACTTGACATTATTGCCCCACATTAGAAAGGCAAGTAGGATTACCCTTCATCTGTATGCTTCACTACAGTGGACACTTTCATGAATAAGTTTGTTCATTGAAGACAATTTATCATCTACGCACAGGTTTTCATATGAGGTCATGCTCAGTGGCAACTCCATCCATGAGCTCTTGCTAGGAAAACAAAGTTCCTAAACCTACCCTAGATGTACTGAACCAAGTCCTCAGGTAGGTGCTGACCTCCACTGAAGTCTGGAGAGCCCTGTGAACCGTAGTTGTAAAAATGAGAGGAGGTACATGTGTAAACAGAACAATGCTGGGAACCTCACTGCTATTTCTCTGTAAGTCCCATACTTAAAATAAGAGACATCAGGGAGAATCATTTCTAGCAATGCTTTATTCCCTTACCTGCCAGGTCCTCACAGATAGGGATGTGTACCCCCAGAAGCAACCCAATGACAGGTGTGTATGCACATGGATCTCTCAGTTTAAACATTTTAACTGTCTCTTCCTCTGTTCACCATAAGACACCTGAATTGATTTTTATTTCTAATTACGTTTTTATTTATTTATTGAGACAGTGTCTCATTGTGTAACTCATGCTGACCTGGAATTTTCTGTGTAGACCAGATTTGCCAACTCAATTTTTATTCTTTTCCTTCCTCTTTTTTTTGCTTCTTCCTTCCATTCTTTTTCCTTCTTTTTATCTGTATTCCTCCCTCTTTTCATGCTTAGCTTGAGGCTATGGTGGGGGGATGTTTTAATCGTATAAGATCCCCATCTTTGGTGCTAATTATGTAACCAAGGATACATACTGGCACAGTACATGAAAATCACTCCTCTTCAAGGCTGATTAGTCTTTTCTGTCTGATCTTAGTTCTCTCCTAGTTTGCAACAGAGAAGAAAACAATCTGTTAATATGTTAAATTTCTTCTTCCTTAATGTCATTCTAATTGAAGAGGTAAGGGATTTAGAAACAAGGTTGGTTTTCTGGAGATGTAAATGATTGGTAACCTAAATTAAGATATTCGGGAAATTCTAATTTATACCCTTTTATATTGTACCTAAGTCTGCATTTTTAAATGAGGTAATGAAAGAATGAGGAATGATAGAAACTTTTTCAGTATTCCTTATATAATTTTTTTCTTACACCTGTAACCTCACAACTAAATTTTAAAACCTAAGTATATTTTGAAACAGAAAATCATATCAAGAAATTCCTCCTCAAAATTTTACCTGTGGCTATAAAACCACATTTGACACAAGGCAAACCTTATTAGCAACTAGAAACTCTGGAGAACAGCACATCAATGGCAGTTATGGCCTTGACCATTCTCACACATCTGGAAGCCTACTGTAACACTCCGAGGATGTTGAACTTTTGTTTATTTGTGAACTCAGAGAAAAGTGTCAGTAACAATGACATAAAACAGTTGAATATTCCCCACCAGAAGGAGCTCTGCAAGTATTCTTCCATTTTCACTTTATTGTCTAGGAATCTCACCCTCCATGGAGGCTTTGAGAAGGCAGGGATGCACTTGTGATCTTTCAAGAAGTGTGATAAATTGTGAAATACCTCTCTATATATCCTATCATGTAGAATTATTGTGGAGGAAGATTGTCAGCCCTCCGTCCTGGAGATTTATCTAAACGAATGAGGAAGGTGATGGTCTGATTGTGTGTAATTATGGACTCAGGCTGATCCTTAGACTGCTATCTGAAGAATCAAATCTGCCCTCCAAACTGACTCTTACAGTGCCACAGTCCAGGAGAATGGAAATGTATTTCACAACTCATCACACTTCTTGGAGGACATTCCTAATTCCTCGCAGCCTTCCTACTTTGGGTTCTCCTGATGATGGATTGTAACCTACAAATGAAATGAACCCTTTCCTCCACGAGTTGCTTTTGGTCATGTCATTTATCACAGCAATAGAAGACAGTCATACTATGAGCTAAAAAACAATGTGAAGCAGCAGTTTTCCCTTCTTTGTACCAAGGAGTTTGAATCCAAATAGAAAAATGGGGATTAAAGATCCCTGATCTACGTGAAATGAGTTGTGAAACTTTTCAAGCCCATTGTCCAAAATATCTGTACAAGTTTTCACTTTGAGGATCCCTGAACAGTGGCACATGTATGCAACGAATTCTTGTTCACAGTGGAAAGGCAGTGAGGTGGGGCCAGTCCTTTTCCAGAGCACATGGGGCAGGGGTAATGCTCAGTGACATTTTAAAAAGTCCACCATGCCACCACTTGTCTCAAAGAAGAGTCAGGCCAAAGCTTCTTGTTGCCCTCCATTTATGATGTAAATGCTGAGTGTTGTCTGATACTCAGTAGTTTGTCCTCAGTCATCAGAATCTCTCACATGGGCTCAACTCTGCTACAGATCATCCTATAGCAATCTTCTACACACTGATGCACATATCCAACATACTGTCACTATTTTCCAAACATTATTGCAATGAGTATTATTATCCTTGTGCCATTGGAGTTTTGGGAAAATAATGTAACAAATTAATTTCTAGAGCTCAAGTATCATGAAAAAGGATTATCAAAGATGGCATATTTACATGTAGTTATTTAAAATGCTCATTTTCTCAAAGTGTGTGAAGTATCGTATCCATATGCGAGTACTGTATTTAATCATTCCTTCACCTCCTGCTGCCACTTCCAGCCCTCCATTCCCACCTGCTGCCTGTGAATTTTATGACCCCATCTTTATTTATTCTTCCTGCATATGCATAAATATGTATATTATTCATCCATTAGCATTGATCTAATGGAATTGTAGTAAAGCCTGATCATTTAGGATTGGGATACCTATCAGGGAGTTTGTCCTGGAGAAACCCACTTCTCCCTTTCTTTGCAGCAATTGATTGCCTGTATTTCTTCATCTAAGGGGTGCCTGTAAAATTTTCTACATCCACATTGACAAAACAAATGGTGTTGTCATTTTACAGGTCTTGTTTAACAAACTATATTTGTTGTTGGCCCTTACTGGAACTCTTCTTGGATATCCTATTGCTGTTCTGTATTGTAGAGACCCCGCAGTCCTTGATTCACAGGACTGAACCCCTTCCCCCACACTCCAGAAGATCACAGTGGGATGGATATTGGGGTGGGCCAACATATAACCCTGGTTCTGGGACTGGGTAGTTGCCATGTTGGTCAGTCCCCAGCTGTCCCCTATCTTCTCTACCAGGGTGAGCTCTCCAGCATTACCCTGGCTAGTTCATCCACTGTAGAGATGAGCAAGAGGCAGAGCCAGTTCTCTAGCTTTCATGTCCTCAGGGTCATTTCTCCCACATGTACACCTTCAGGGCCAGCACTACTGTGTTGCCCAGGCAAGGTGTAGGGGCCACTCTCCTGAGTGCTGCAGCTGATGGCAGCCGGACAGGAACAGCTCTTCTGCTCTTATGACCTCGGCCAGCTCTCCCACCTGCCTCAGGCATTGATGGGTGGGTTAGGGGGTAGCAAATTTTTAAAAGGAAAACATGAAGCAAAGAGAATAAACTGGAAGTAGAATGAGGCTATATTATCTCAAAATTCACCCCAAGTGACAGTTTATCTATCAAGATTGTACCTACAAAATCTCTCTGGCTGGGAACCTGATGTTCAAATACCCAAGCTGATGGGGATATTTATCATCAAACCACACAGTGTTTTTCTTTCTTTTGCCTGTATGATGCTTTTACAGAACTGTTTCAGTGATAATTCCTTCACATTTTTTCTTTCTGTATATATGATCAACACACACACTTTTCTTTTATCTTTAGGTAATTGCAGAGATTTTAGTGACCCATCCATTTTCAAATTACTTTTAAAAATATTATGATGCATGTTGGGGAAGAGAATATAGGATACAGGGGAGGATGTGGGACTAGATAAGGCATTCAAAGCAGCTGCCCACTAGTTACTATTTAGCCCTTGAATCGATTCAGCCATCAGAAGAGCAGAGTGTTGACCTAACTATCAGCATAGCCTTAGACAATCCCTGCCTCCACTGTGTGTAGCATGAATCTTAAAGAGTCTTGTTAATAAAAACAAACCTGGAGCTGGGTATTGGGGTGAATTCTGGAAGATCAGAGAAGCAGAAAAAACCACAGCTAACCTCACCTTGCCAATTTCTCAGCTGATCCTGTTTCCTCAGACTGGAAGCCTCTGAGTCCTCATCCAAATGGATCTCAGCTGAACTGCTTCTCAAAAGTATCAAAGCTTAACCAGCCAAAAGCTTCTAGTTTCTGGTTTTCACACCTTATATACTTTTTTTTGCTTTTTGCCATCACTTCCTGGGATTAAAGGCTCACTTCGTGGGATGTGGGGTTAAAGGTGTGAGTCATCATGCCTGGCTGTTTCCAGCGTGGCTTTAAACTCACAGAGATCCGGATGGATCTCTGCCTCCCAAGTGATAGGATTAAAGGTGTGTGTGCCACCATTTTCTGGCCTCTATATCTAGTGGCTCTTCTGTTCTCTGACCCCAGATCAGTTTATTAGGGTGCACAATATTTTGGAGAACACAATACCACCACAACTGTGAGTCTTGGTCTCCTAAATTATAAAGTGTAAATAATCCGCCTGAAAGGACTGCTATGAGAATAAAATGATGTATACAAAAAGTGTACAGCATGGTGACCTGGACACAACACACTGTGTCCTCTAAGATATAGATATTATTATTAATCACAGCCCAGTTTACCATTTGCTTCCTGGGTTTATGGAGACACCAGAGCTTATTTCTTTTCATTTTTATTTAGTATTTTTTATTGAGAGTATATATTTTATTTAAGACAATACATTCTGATTATGGTTTCTCCTTCCCCAAGTCCATCCAGACCATCCCCACTTCTACATGGACCCAAATCCACACCCTTAGGATACACATAGGCATCTAAATAATAATAATAACAAAAATAATATAAAATTAGATAAAATAAAAAATAAATATTAAGAGGACAAAACAAACAACAAAAACAGAAGAAAAGGAGCAAAGGAAAAATGAAACACATATAGATGCAGAATACACACATTCACATCACAGAAATCCTGTGATAACACAGAACTGGAGATCAAAATATACAGGCAAAGGTAAAACAAAACAAACAAATAAGCCCTGATAAACCATTATGAGACAAAGAACTTCCCTAAACGCCATTGATTTCATTTTATGTTGGCCATCAACTGCTGGGCATGGAGCCTGGCCTTCAGAATGGTTTGCATACGTAGTAAGATTCCATTGGAGAAAACTAATCTTTCTTTTTTTTTTAATTTTTTAAATATTTTTATTTTACAATTAACTTAATTTCACATATCACCCACGGATTCCCCTGTCCTCCCTCCTCCCACCTCCCAGCCCTACCCCCCAATTCACCCCCCATTCCCATCTCCTCCAGGGCAAGGTCTCCCCTGGGGAGTCAGTCCAGCCTAATAGACTCAGCCAAGGCAGATCCAGTCCCCTCCTCCCTACACCAAGGCTGAGCAAAGTGTCCTAGCATAGGCCCCAGGCTCCAAAAAGCCAGCCCATGCACCAAGGACAGGTCCCAGCTCCACTGCCTGGGGGCCTCCCAAACAGTTCAAGCTAAACAACTGTCTCACTTATCCAGAGGGCGTGATCCAGTTCTATGGGGGCTCTTCAGCTATTGGGTCATAGTTCATGTGTTTCCACTAGTTTGGCTATTTGTCCCTGTGCTTTTTCCAATCATGGTCTCAATATCTCTCGCTCATACAATCCCTCCTCTCTCTCACCGATTGGACTCCTGGAGCTCCACCTGGGGCTCTGCTGACTGTGGATCTCTGCATCTGCTTCCATCAGACACTGGACGAGAGTTCTATCATGGCAGCCAGGGTGTTCGGCCATCTGGTCACCAGAGCAGGTCAGCTCAGGCACTCCTTCGACCATTGCCAGTAGTCTACAGTGGAGGTATCTTTGTAGATTTGTGGAGACCTCTCTAACACTCTGCTTCTCCCAAACATGGTATGTACTCACTCATAAGTGGATACTAGATGTAAAGCAAATGATAACCAGACTGCAACTCACAACTCTAGGGAGGCTACCTAGTAAAGAGGACCCTGAGAAAGACACAGGGATGACCCAAAGACAGAGAAATGGATGAGATCTACACAAGCAAACTGGGGAAGGGGGTGTTAACGGAGGGCAAGGGTTGGGGGAAAGAGAGCTTAGGGGAGCGGGAGGTCCCAGCTGGATCAGGAGCAGAGTGGGAGAACGGAGTGGGAGATACCTCAATAAATGGAGACCCCAGGGTAATAGAAAACTAATCTTTTATTTGTGAAGAGTTATCAATTGAAGATAGCTTCTGGGTTAGAAATGGGGCTTGTGTTCATGTCCCCTGTCAGTGCTGTGACCCCTTCTGGTCCAGACCAGTGTAGGCCCTATGCAAGCCATCTCTGTGAGTTCATGTGTGCATCATTCCCACTGTGTTAAGAATGTACCGTTTCCTTGGTGTCCTCCATCTCTTCTGACTCTTACAAATCTTGCTGCCTCCTTGTCCATAGGGTTTCCTGAACCCTGATGAAATGGATTTGATGCAGATATTCAAATTAGGACTAAGTTTTCCAAGTACTCTTACTCTTTGCACATTGTTCAGCTGTGGGTCTCTGTATTTATTCCCATAATAAATACAGAAGGAGGAAAAGAAGGAAGGAAGGAAGGAAGCTTCTCTGATGATGGCTGAGCAAGACACTGATCTATGTGTATAGCATAATGTCATAGAAGCCATTTTATTTCTGTGTTCCTTTAGCAAATACTAATACTCTTCAGTAGCACTTGTTTTTCTCCTAGGTTCCAGGCATATCAGGTCTCAGGCTCTTGGTCACTGTAGTAGTGTTGGCCATGGGTTCCATCTCATGGAGTAGGCCTCAAATCCAATCAGATATTTGTTGGTTACTCCCACAAATTTTATGCCACTATTGAAGCAGTAGCTTTGGAATTAGCCTGTGTTGCCTGAGGATGACCATGGGAGTCCTTGGGATAAAAACTTTACTAGATGCAACCCATTCCTAGAACTAGAAATTTCATAGGGTAAGATAGCCATTTTTTTCTGTATTAATTCTACTAATCCATGAGGTTGGGAAATATTTACATCATCATATCTTCTTCAATTTCTTTCTTCAGTGTCTTAAATTATATTCCTATACTAAGACAATTATAAATGTGTTTTTCCTTATGGAACTTGCCAAGTTTTCTATGTTTGAACCCCATAGAGTCTTCTTGGAAATCTACCAATTCCTCAAATTTTTAAAGTTCAGGTGGTTAGTCACTGACAAGACAATGTAACTCTGGGGAGTCCAGTGCTTTGGTCACTTAGGGAATCCCTTGGAAGAGGAAGAGAAAGGACTGTAGAAACCAGAGGGATCATACTGGCTGACTTTGTGTGTCAACTTGACACAAGCTAGAATCATCAGAGGAAGGGAGCCTCGGTTGAGGAAATGCCTTGATGAGATCCAGCTGTAAGGCATTTTCTCAATTAGTGATCAATGGGGGAGGGTGGTGCCATCCCTGGGCTGTTGGTCCTTGGTTCTATAAGAAGGTGGGCTGAGCAAGCCATGGGAAGCAAGCCAGAAAGCAGCACCCCTCCATGGCCTCTGCATCAGCTGTTGCCTGCAGGACCCTGCCCTGTTTGAGTTCCTGTACTGACTTCCTTCAGTGACAAAACAGCAATGCTGAAGTACAAGACAAATAAACCCTTTCCTCCCCAATTTGCTTTTTGGTCATGGTGTTTCATCACAGCAGTAGAAACACTAACTAAGACAATTTGGAATCAGGAGTGGGGTACTGCTGTAACAGACCTAACTGTGTTTGGGGGAGGGTTGTGGAAGGATTTTAGGACTTGGGGCTAGAAAAGCCACTGAATATTGAGACCTCAATGGAATGTTCTATAGGAACTTGGAAGATAAGAATATTGAGAGAAGTGCAGAAGATGGAGGCTTGGCTTGTAAAAATTCAGAGGGAAGTTTAAACTCTATCATAGGCATTTGCTATTTTTAATTAAGATTCTATAGTTATTTATAGCTGGGGCTGAAGAATCAACTGTGATTAACAAGATATCGGAACTACTAAAGGAAAGTTTCGCTTTGCTAGGATACATGATGCTGGCCAGCTGGAGCTAAGAAATTAGTGGTGATTAGGAAGAGGCTAGCAACACTAAGGTGAAAATTTCTGGGAAGTTGTTTCCTGAGTGCAGAGAATCTGTGTTCCAGTGGCAGCCAATGTAGTACCTCATGCTGGCAGCCAGACTTGATAAAATGTAAGTATCACCCATGTGGTACTGGTTTTGAAGCAGAAAGGGATCATGGAGAGCAGCTGAGGCTTAGCACTGTGAGAGGCCAGAAAAAGTCATTGGTGAAGGTGTGGTCCCATTGGCAGTTTAAGACCCAGGACTGAAGGGGTCATGCAAAGAAGTTGAAATTTGACAGCATAAAGAGAGCATATGAGAGACTATTGATGAAAGTACAACCCAGATGCAGCAAGAGACCTCACCTTTTGGAGATGCTAGTACCATGGGAAGACCACCAGGAACAGTAGCAACAGTGGAGTGGAACCAGCTGGGCCTAGAAGACAAGTTGTATGTGCTGCAGAAGGCAGAGCTGAATAAGTAACCCAAGCTCTTTGGAGGAGTTCAGAAGATCATGAGTGAATCCCAGACAATTGGACATTGAGTTATTTATACTGCTGGAGTTTGGTTTTTCATAATTGAGACTGTAATAGTGCCCAGGTTCTTCCCTCTTGAAGAAAGTGTTTAATTTTGATTTTTAAAGGATCCCACAGCTAAAAGACTTGAACTTTTATAAGAAATTGGATATTTCAAAGAGACTGAAACTTTAATTTGTTTGAATTGGTAAAGGCTGTGTGACTTTTTAAATTACTTATGATTTTAATGTGAGATATTGGGGATGAATAAGAAAGGAAGAGATATGTATGGTTTAATAGTGACTTGTTTGTGTGTCAAATTGACAAGAGGTCAGTTGTACTAGCTGATTTTGTGTGTCAATTTGAAAGTCATTAGAGAAGAAGGAGCCTCAGTTGAGGAAGAGCCTTAATGAGATCCAGCTGTAAGGCATTCTCTCATTAAATGATCAATGGGGGAGGGCCCAGCCCATGGTAGGTAATGTCATCCCTGGGCTGCTAATTCTGGGTTCTATAAGAAGATGGGCTGAGAAAGCCATGGGAAGCAAGCTCTACTCTATGGCCTCTGGATCAGCCCCTACCTCCAGGATTCTTTGCTGTTTGAGTTCCTGTCCTGGCTTCCTTCAGTGATGAACAGCAATGCTGAAGTGCAAGCCAAATAAACCCTTTCCTTTCCAAAGTGCTTTTGGTCATGGTGTTTCATCACACCAATAGAAACCCTAACTAAGACAAGTGCCAAGGACACTATAAGAACACAGCCCACAGTCAACTAACCAGGACTCATAGGGACTCACAGAGACTAAATCGACAATCAGGGATTTTGTACAGGTCTGACTTAGATATTATGCATATATGTTATGGTTGTATAGCTTGGTGTTCTTGTGGGAATCCTAACAATGGTAGCAGGGGCTGCCTCTGACTCTTTTGCCTGATTTTGGGGTTCTTTTCCTCCTATTTGATTGCTTTGTTCAGCCTTAATATGAGGAAATGTGCCTAGTCTTTTAATTTGTTATGCCATGTTTGGTTGGTATCCCTGGGAGACCTGCTCTTTTCTGAAGGGAAACGAAAAAAGAGTGGATCTGGGGCAGAGGGGAGGTGGAGGCAACAGACTTGGAGGAGAGGAGGGAGGAGAAACTGTGGTCAGGATGCAATATATGAGAGATAAATAAATAAATAAAATCAAAGGGCTTTTCAAATTTATATTGGGATTCACCAATGAGACAGTGAGGCTTTCTCATGATTACTATAGGGAAGCCATGTATTTTCTCCTGTGTTTCAAATGACATGACAAATGGAAGTCTAATGGGGAATACTGGTCAGTTCATTTTTCAAATTGTCACTGGGGAAGGTTTGAACTCACATGTATCAGTAAATATACTTGTTCTAAAGGCAACCTTATCCTTAGTATTCTTTCATTTAGCATCACACATCAGAGATACAGACTCAGCCTTGTGCTTTGAGCACTGAAAACAGTAATTAATGATGACCTTGAGAACGATGCTGACAGATGCCCTCAGAGCCCAGATCAATACTTTCTTGATAGGACTGAATAGCATCAGCTGAGGCTTGTGTGTTCCCCCAAAAAGATGTTTCCCACCTCAGCAACAGGTTTTGTGCTCACTAATTCTAGTCATCATCTCCAGTAAAACCCCATTGCTTCTCTGAACACAGATCTAAAAAAAACTAGTGATGCAGTAGCCTAAAGCTCCATAGGATGGACACTGGTGCTTCTCTTAGCTCAGGCACAAGAAACCTCACCAAAATATCACAGCAGCTGACAATCAAGAAAAAGAAAATGAGGAAACTTCAGTCATATAATAAAACAAAATATTTGATAGAAAACTTAACAGTTCACTGGTGCTAGTTCTAACATAGGATCTGACCTAGAAAAAGGAAGAGGTGAAAGATTGTTACAGCCTAAAACCATATACGGTCATCAAGCAGAGCTATATTAAAGAA
Source organism: Peromyscus eremicus (assembly GCF_949786415.1). Lineage (NCBI taxonomy): Eukaryota > Metazoa > Chordata > Mammalia > Rodentia > Cricetidae > Peromyscus > Peromyscus eremicus. The sequence continues at coordinate 2,323,524 of NC_081420.1, read as the reverse complement.
AGATAGACTCCCACATTACAATCTGTGTCTTGACACATCAATAAATTAGATATCTCTTGCAAAAATGAATTACTCTCTCAAGAATTCTTTCCCACGTGCTGTCAGGAACCTGAAATACGGGGTAGAAGGATGTCTCTACCATTTAAGACTTTCCAAGGTTTAACTACTTTTAACACCTGAGGACGCAGAGCAAAGTGTTTCTAAGGAATTAGTGAGAGACTTGCAATGGCAGTTTATCATTTCTGAGTCAAAAATTAGATTTTCACAACACTGTGATCCCAGATATATGGTGATATTTTATTTGTACTGAAATGTGATTTTATTTGTATGTTAATAAATAAAGTTGCCTGGGGGTCAGAGCTAATAGCAAGCCATAGCAGAAGCTGGGCAGTGGTGGTGTACACCTTTAATCCCGATCACATGACAGGCAGATCTCTGTGTGTTCAAGGATACAGCCAGCATGGAGACACACTCCTTTAATCTCAGTACCAACCATAGAAGACCTGGAGGTCTGTATAGACAGGCAGTGATGAGGAGGTCATGTGGTTGGGTTTACAACCAATGAGAAGGCAGAACAGAAAGTCAATAAAAAGACAGATACACAGGAAGTAGGTCTCTTTCTGAGGGGAAGGACAACAGCAGCAGTGAAGGGTAAGAAAGGGTTTTTAGTATCAGCTCTCAGCTACTGCTCTGACCTCTTGGGCTTTTAACTCTGCATTTGGCTCTGTGTTTCTTATTTATTAAGACTGTTACATCTACACAGGTACTCCAGTAAAATTCTATTAGAGCACACACCTTAAACACATTTGTAACAGAAGAACGGGGTCACTGAGCAGGCTCTGGCAACATGAGCTCCTGTCCTGTTCACTGCCAGAAGATGTGCATAGTATAGCTGATCACATGCCATCTATCTGGCTACACCCATAGGGCTGAATGAATACCCTAGTCTCAATTCTATCTCTACTATAGAAAGGTGTCTGAACTCTGTTTTTCTACCTTCAATACCAATACACACACACTTCAACTTCAAAGAAATACAGCCAAGTACCACCTTAGTAGAATATATGAGCTGTGAGGAGGGTAGGTAGGAGTATAGAAGAACTGTCATTACTCTGAATCCCAGTGACTCATTAATTTGGCCCTCAAAGTGAGGCCTTTTCTGAGCCCTAAGTGATAGACACAATCAACAGGAAAATGGTCATCCCCAGGAACATCACTAGGTCAAAGGACACACCTGCTCTGCTGATTCAGAGCCTTACTCATGCTCTCACATGCACTTCCTATGATTGAGATTCACATCTAACTTCCCTCTGCTGTACAGTCTCCATACATATGTTCATACCGGTTTTTTTCCTCAATGAAATGAACTCATCTGTCAAATCAAACAATGAAAAATTAGTCATGGTGGTCTTGCCCTAAATATAGGAACTGTTCAGGGATGAATCACAAGAAACACCCTTCATATTCTAAAGTCCTGACCAGGCTTTGAGGGCACTTCACTGCCTTCTGCAATTCTGCTATCACTGCCACTCTGAAGCTCTAAGTACAAACAGCCATTTCATAAAGGAACACACTCTGTCCTTGGCAGCAGGGATGATCAAACATCAAACTGACCTCCCCATATGGAATGAACTGGCCAGTCCCCTGGAAAAGTTCATGTGGGTCTCTTCCTAAACAGATTCATTGCTATCCTCCCTCTCTACTTTTCTTTTGGGTCACACACAGACAAAAACCAGGTTACTTGACACAAAGGACAATATCTCTTCTGCCCCTTGGTCTCATTGATATAGTGGTATAAAGGAGAAAATCATACTTTAAATATCACAGAAGATAGTAAAAATTCTTTTGGTTTTTGAAACAGGATTTGTGTAGCCATTGGCTGTCCTGAAACTCATTCTGCAGACCAGGCTGTCCTCAAATTCAGAGATCCACCTACCCCTGCCATCCAAGTGCTAGGATTAAAAGCATATACCACCACTACCTGACTTGATAATAAATTATTTTTTAATTATATTTATTTATTTAATTTTAAAATTAATTTATTTGTTTACATCCCTGCCACAGTTTCCCCTCCCTCCTCTCCTCCCAATTCCTCCTCCCATCCTCCTTTGTACCCCTCCCAATACACTCCTCCTCCATTTCTGTTCAGGAAAGGGCAGGCTTCCCATGGATATCAACAAAACATGGCATATCAAGTTGCAGTAAGACCAAGTACCTCCCCTTATATTAAGATCGAGCAAAATGAGTATGAGAAGTATAAGAAGTAGGGTCCCAAAAGCTAACAAAAGAATCAGAGACAGCCCCTGCTCCCACTGTTAGGAGTCCCACAGAAGACCAAGCTACACACTGTCACATATATGTAAAGGCCCTAGATAGTCCCATGCAGGCTTCCTGGTTGTCAGTTAAGTCTCTGTAAGCTCCTATGAGCCCAGGTTAGTTGATTCTGTGGTTTTTCTTGTGATATCCTTGACCCCTCTGGCTCATACATTCCTTCTTTAGCAGGATTCCCTGAGCACTACCTAATATTTGGCTGTGGGTCTCTGTATCTGTTCCCATCAGTTGCTGGATGAAGCTTCTCTGATGATAATTGGTCTAGGCACCAGTCTATAAGTATAACAAAATATCATTAGGCATCTTTCATTGACTTTTTTTTTCTTTAGACATGTTTGGTTATATCCTAAGTCTCTGGGTCATCCAACCTATGAGTCCTGGTACTCCAGGCAGTTCCAGGGGTGGGGTTACTCTCCTGGCACAGGTTTTAGGCTAGACTAGTCATTGGTTGGCCACTCCTTCAGTCTCTAGGCCACTCTTTGTGAGGTTAGCTGTCAGGGACCAAACATGAACCATGGAAAAGTACTAGCTAGGCCAGAGAACAAGCCACAGGCCCTAAACCAGATGCCTCCAAAGATAAAGAACATTCCAAGGTCAGGTAGCATAGCAACAGAACAATGGGTCCTGACCAGTGACCTTATCACCTAGCACAACATCCTGCAGCCTCACGACCTGCGTGTCCTCCTTCACCTGCACGTCCCCCCTCAACTGCACGTCCTGCACGTTCTGAACCCCTTCCCTCCTTCCTTCCCGCTCCCCCTCCCATGCTGTATAAGCCTTGCTAAGGAAAATAAAATTTGCAGCTTGATCAGAACCCTGTTTTGCTGTCTTCCTTCATGTCTCCCATCCCTTTCATTCTCTCCCGCAGGTGGGTCATCCCGGTTGAGACCCCGCTGGCTGGGGCAGTTAGCTGTGGTTTATTCTGCTTCTCTAACTTTTCAGAATTCACCCCAATACCTGGCTCCCCCTGGTTTGTTTTTATTAATATGACCTTTTAAAATTCATGCTACAACTCTTAACCAAACACATTCCATAGTCAGGAGAGACTGTAGGTCAAAGCTTATGTGGCTGGGTTGGTGTGCCAATGCTTCCATGTGGAGTCTTTTCTGATGACAGGAGATGGCCAGTTCAGGCTATATATCCACTATTGCTAGGAGTATTAGCTTGGGTCCTCCGTGTGAATCCCTGGGAGATTCCCTTGTGCCAGGTTTCCACCTGGCCCTGAAATGAACCCCTTTCTAGTAGTCTCTTTCAGTACTCTACACCTCCTTCTCCCCAAACCTGAACTCTCATGGTCTCATCCACACCTACCCACAGAACACTCACAAAATCTCTTCTACTTCCCCTTCCCAGAGAGATCTGGGTATCCTACTTGAGCCCTCCTTGTTACCTACCTTTTCTGGGTCTGTGGATTATAGCATAGTTTTCTTTTATTTATAACTAATATCCAAGCACAAGTGAGTACATACCATGTTTGTCTTTCTGGGTCTGGGTTACCTCACTCAAGATGATTTTTTTTCTAGTTCTATCCATTTGCCTACAAATTTCATGATGTCATTGTCTTAGAGCTGAGTAATACTCCATTGTGTAAATGCACAACATTTTCTTTATCCATTCCTCAGTTGAGGGGCATCTAGGTTGTTCCCAGATTCTGGCTGTTATGAATAAAGCTTCTATGAACATAGTTGAGCAAGTGTCCTTGTAGTACAATTGAGCATATTTTGGGTATATATGCCCAAGAGTGATAAAGCTGGTTCTTGTGTTAGATTGATGCCCAATTTTCTGAGAAACTGTCATATTGATTTTTAAAGTACAAGTTTGTACTCTCACCAGCAATGAAGGAGTGTTCCCCTTATTCCACATCCTCTCCAGCATGAGCAGTCACTTGTGTTTTTGATCTTAGCCATTTTGACTGGTATAAGATGGAATCTCAGAGTCATTTTGATTTGTATTTCCCTGATGGCAAAGGATGTTGGATATTTCTTTTAGTGTTTCTCAGCCATTTGAGATTCCTCTGTTGAGAATTCTCTGTTTAGATCTATACCCCATTTTTTAATTGGATTATTGGGTTTTTTTATGTCTAGTTTCTTGAGTTCTTTATGAATTTTGGAAATCATCCCTCTGTCACAAGTGGGGTTGGTGAAGATCTTTTCCCTTTCTGTAGGCTACCATTTTGTCCTATTGACAGTTGAAAGGACCAAGCAGATGCCATAACTGGCTGCTCAGTCTTTTCTCAGAGATCAGGCCTCAATTTCAGTTTCCTGAGACTTGAGCAAGCAGTTTCTGGGAGGGCCGTGAACAAAAGACATAGTCCTTGCAGTAGCTCCCTTTCTGCACATACTCTGACTGCTCAAAGTTCAGCCAGATGTTTACTTTCTGGGGCCCCTCACCAACTTAGAGTTATGTGCAGTACGTGCTTGGCCAGCCAGCCCCCATGGTGGCTCAAGGACAAAGCCTGGGACTTGTGCTGGACTGCCCCCAAAGCAATAAATTGTAACCACCAACCAGTAAAAGAGAACAGAGATAGAAATAAACCAATCCGAGTTGCACCCGTGCAAAACTCCCCCAACCCCCCTGAAGAGCTTGTGGATTTTGCCTTTAAAAAGCTAGCCACACAAAGAAAAAGCAAGTTCCTCCTGGCCTCACGACTACGAGTGAATGCTTTGGATCGAGCTTCCCTGTCCGCGGCTTGTAAACAAACAGAAATAAACCATGCTGTTGCATTCTGAACCTAAGGTCTGTGATGAAGTCTTTGGGGTCCCTATCTGGGCATAACAACAGTGTCCTTTGCCTTGTAGAAACTTTTTAGTTTCATGAGATCCCATTTATTAATTGTCAATCTTTGTGCTTGTGTGATTGGTGCTCTGTTCAGGAAATTGTCTCCTGTACCAATGTGTTCAAGAGAAAGACCTGTATGATAAGAATTTTAAGTTTTTGAAGAAAGAAATTGGAGAAGATATTAGGAAATGGAAATGTCTTCCATGCTCATGTATCAGTAGGATTAACATAGTAAAAATGGCCAACTTACCTTTAATCCCAGCACTCGGGAGGCAGAGCCAGGCGGATCTCTGTGAGTTCGAGGCCAGCCTGGGCTACCAAGTGAGTTCCAGGAAAGGCACAAAGCTACACAGAGAAACCCTGTCTCGAACCCCCCCCAAAAAAAGAAGAAAAATGGCCAACTTAACAAAAGCAATCTACAGATTCAATGCAATCCCCATTTATATCCCAACACAATTCTTTATAGACCTTGAAAGAACAATATTCAACTTCATATGGAAAAACAAAAAACCCAAGAGAGTTTTATTGTACACTCCAGTACAATAAAAGAACTTCTAGAGTTATTACCATTCCTGATTTCAAGCTCTACTACAGAGCTATAGTAATAAAAACTACATGGTATTAGCATAAAAGCAGAGAAATGGATCAATGCTATCAATTTGATGACCCAGTTATAAATCCATACACCTATGTGTCCCTAGTTTTTAACAAAAGGAGCCAAAATTGTACAATGGAAAAAAGAAAACTTCTTCAGCAAATGGTGCTGGTCTAACTGCATGTTAGCATGTAGAAGAATGCAAAAGGATCCTTATCTATCATGCTACACAAAACTCAAGTCCAAGAAGATACACTGAACCTGATAGAAGAGAACATTGAATAATAAACTCTTGATTTTTCTAAGAGTTTGTCATGTGAGTTCTTTTGTTTTGGATCTGTTGATAATTTATTTTTCAGTTGGTGTTCCACTTGTTGGACTGCATTATCTTCTTACACATGCAGGAGAGATATAAACACCTTCTTCAGGTTTGTGTTTCCTATAATTTTCTCTAGTAATTAAAAAAGATGACTTGGTATTGAAAAGCAAACTTAACAACTCTCTGGGAGAATGTAATTGTATAACACGTGCTTTCTCTTTCTTCTCAGCCTGAACTTACGATAATACCTAATTTAGTATCATTGTGGGTATATAAATTTGTTTGAATACTTTTGGGCCTTTGCCTACATAATTATTAAAATAAAGGAAAAATCTGATGGACAGAATAAAGCATTTATTAAGATTTTCTACAGAGTAAGAACAAGAAATTCTTGTTCCATCACACCATATATATATATATATCTAGGTGGTTGCAATCATCACATGGTTCATGGCTGGAGTATGATGTCAGCAGAGTATGTGGTTGCATGGAGTTTCCCATCTGAAGGACATGCTATTACTGTGTTTAAATGAACTACAGTAGCTCTTCTGTCAGCAATATATGAGAAAAACCCCATGCTTGCACTGGCCTAGCTATGCCTATAGGTGTCTGGGCTTTCTCAAAAATGTAAATGGATTATGTGTCACACTGATAACAGTCTAAAGTGGGAATTCCTACTAACCAATATGCTTATTGAACCAAACACATTCTCATAGTTGACTGTTGCTTCAGGCAGCAAATTGGACATTTGACAAAATGAATCATAAATCAATATTGAGGATCATGCTATTTCTTCCTTTCTATAATGTGAGTTCATGTTATACACATGTGAGTATCTCCCAGACTCCAATGCAGAAGCTTTCCTCTTCATAGGCTACCTGCTGTCTGTTTCTACTCCTCTGATGCCTCTACTATACAAACCTCTATTGAAGACTATTCTTCCAGGAATATTCAGCTGAATGCAGACAGAGGAATTAATTACATGCTTAACATCAATGACACATGACTGAGCTGTCTAGTTTTTGTCAACTTGACAGAAGCTAGTCTTTCAGGTCACAAGAATATATTATAGAGATTCAGCTGTGTATTAAAGCTATACTTTGACCAGCCAAGTGTCTGTGAAATGGGAAGCCATTTATCATGCAATATTTGGTGTTATCCAGTTTTTAATATTTCAGCTGTCTTCTGCTATGAAATTCTTGTGTGCCCAAATATTTCCAGACCATTTTTGCAAACAGCTAAGCTTCTCAGACACTGTTCCACTAGGTATTAACTCCCCTGCTGAGCCTAGGAGACAAGCAGGCTCCTAGATGCATAGCTTTGTTTCTTATTCAAATGAAGCTCAGACCATCCCCTTCCCTCAGGCGTAGGGACATGGCAGAGAGACTGAATGAGGACAATAGGGCTTTTTGCATAATCAGGGGCAGTAAGGACTGGAGCAGAATTTCAGAGAGACAGAACCAAGAGGCCACAGAGAAGAGAGGAAGACAAAAGTTCTACAGAGGGTAAAACAGATCTCTTGTAGAGTTTATCAGGGCCAGGGGTAAGAAGCCAGGAAGGACAGATAAGGATGAAGGACAGAGGATGAAGATCAGGTCAAAAGCATAGAAGCTTACTAAAACTATGAGGACAGGAAAGCTGGGCACAGAGAAGAGCTGAATGTGAGGACAGACCTGAAGCTGTGTTGACAGAATTTTGTCATAGACGAATAAAGTAAACAGACAAAAGAACATAGTGTATGTTGATTCCTTTCCCTCAGATACCCCACGCCATATGTAGCATCTTTCCCAGGACTCTGGGAGGAATTTTCTCAGGGCAGGAACTTGGGAAAATTCCATTATACTTAGCTAGAGTTACTTGAAATGAGGGAACGTCAATTGAGAAAATACCTCAATAAGGTCTGGCTTTTGCATGAATCCTAATTGGTTTTAATAAAAACCCAGAGCCAGATATCAGGGTGAAAGCTGAAAGATCAGAGAACCAGAGCAAGCCACAGCCACCACCTCTTATCTCACCAACTCCTCAGCCTGAAAGAGTGTAAGTTCCCAGTGTGGCCTTGAACTCACAGAAATCCAGACAGATCTCTGTCTCTACCTCCTGAGTGCTAAGATTAAAGGCATGTGCAACCACTGCCTGGCCTCTATGTTTAATCTAGTGGCTTGTTCTGTTCTCTGATCTTTAGGCAAATTTTATTTGTTTAAAATATCACTACAGGGCTGGAGGGATAGCTCAGAGGTTAAGAGCACTGACTGTTCTTCCAGAGGTCCTGAGTTCAATTCCCAGCAACCACATGGTGGCTCACAGCCATCTGTAATGAGATCTGGCGCCCTCTTCTGTATACATAATGAATAAATAAATCTAAAAAAAAAAAATATCACTACATCTGGCTGTAGGGTTCTTAGTGATTGACAGAGGAGGGCACAGCCCATTATTCGTGGTGCTGTCCCCAGGCTGGTGGTCCTGGGTGAAAGATTTACAACACGCCCCCACGGTCAGGCGTGTTCGCATATGCCTGGCGGACACTTCCGTCTAGCCAGGCCCAGGTCAGGATAGCCATTTCCGGGTCAGGGCATCTCGCGCGACTGAGATGCGTGACGTTTCACTGGCCACGTAAGCGCGCAACGTGGCCATGTGACCTACGCGCTTGCGTGTAGTAGTGACGCTGATCTGTCCACGCCCAGCATTTAAAATCAGGCGCCATGCTCCTGGCTTCCCCTTCTCCACACACGTGTTTCCCGCAGGCCTGTTCACTCTCTGTCCCTTTACCTTTAATAAAACTCTTTGTTAGCGGATTCTGTCGTGTTTCGTGGCATTTCCTTGCTGGGTAAGAACACAACGCAGCTAAAAAACTAACACTGGGTTCTATAAGAAAGCAGGCTGAGCAAGCCATGATGAGCAAGCCAGTAAGTGGCACCCCTCCATGGCCTCTGCATCAGCTCCTTCTCTGCTTAAGTTCCTGTCCTGACTTCCTTCAGTGATGGACTATGAATTAGAAATATAAGCCAAATTAAACCTTTCCTCCTCAACTTGATCTTGGTTATGGTATTTCATTACAGCAACAGAAACCCTAACTAAGACACTGACTAAATGCATTCTTGAGAATTCTACTCTACTGTGTTGACAAAATTTACCTAAATTTATGCAAAACAGAAACCTACCACCCCAATGTTAAAATATCAAGGGCCTTCCATGTGCTCTGGATATGAACTTGAAGACTAGGTCAAAAGTCCAAGGAGGTGTGAGACAGCCAGTATAATCCCTCTCTTCTTCCAGTGTCATCCAGTATTCAGAAAAGGTGCCATAAACCTCATGAAATTACATGTTAATGTGACTAAAACACTGTGCAGGGAAAGAACTGTCCAGATTCTTCTCAATTAGGCACACTACAAATAGGAGGTTGTCATTTAACAGAAAACCACCCTGAACACTTCCAGGGAAAGCAACACATGTCAAGGACCTGAGCCATGGCATCAAATAGAGCACCTGGTAGTGAAACATGGCCAAAGGAGCCAAGAAGACCATAAGAGGGCTCACAAGTAATTTCTAAGAAGTGTAAGTAAATATAACCAGCAAAAAAAGATGAAAAGTAAAATTCATTGGCCTATGTTGTTTTATATACTTAAAATTGTGCCAGAGTGCATCAACAAGCATTAATATACAATAGAAAAGCTCCATTGTACTTAAAGGTGTCCACTGTAGGATGGACTGATTAAAAAACAAAACAAACAAACAAACAAAAAAAACCCTAGGCAAATGGTAGTTGCTCTCTCTATGAGAACAAAGGAAATAAGATGTTTCTATTTCCTCACAAGAGAGTTGAGTTCACCATTTCCTTACCATTAGTACTGAATCTTCACTCACAGCAGAGATGAGCTAAAAGTTATCCATGACCCTGAGATCCCTCATCACCTACATAACAGGGAGACACACTCACCTGGAAATTTGGAGGTTAACTCTGTTCCTACAAGGGTATTATATGAGAACATTGGATTCCTTTGAGCCTACTATAAGTAGCACTTCTTATGGGAATATTTGAAACCTTATCCTTTATTAATGCTACAGAGAGGCTTTTCCTAAATTCAGATTCTTTTATAAACTAAGACTTCAGGTTGAGAACAACAATTTACATATGGAAAATAAGGTCTCAACAGCTTCTTAAAAGAAAGAAATGAGCATAGGTGGTAAACACGAAAAGGCACGAATCCCTTTTTCTACTGGATCTCAAATTATTACATCAAAAGTCACAGATAAAAAACACGGTTTCAGAATTTGGTGTTGGTCTTTCTGGGTTTAGGTATTGCTGATGCTGTCTTTACCATTAACCCTCCATTTCTCTTTCTGGGAGTTAGGATGTATACTCAGTATTATTGTATGTGTGAATCATGTTTGTTTTTTTTTTTTTAAATTTTACAAGAGCTCAAAATTTAGACACTAAATTGAGTCTTGGAAGAAACTTTGAACATTTGGCCATTGTTGAGACCCATAAAGAGTGCAGATACCAACATGGACTGAGTAGATTTTGCAATACCAGAGGAAATGAGTCTTAAGTAGATTTTAGAGTCTCTGCTGAATCACATGTGTTTGGTTGTCATGTTGATGGTGAGAATTTATAACTTCAAACTTTCTGTATTAATGTCACAGAATATAATCACCATGGAAATACACCTCCAGATATGCTCTTAGGATGTTCCAAAATGGTTTGTTCGGGCATGTAAGAACCTGATGTGGATGACAGCACTCCAGTGGGTTGGGATCCCAGAGCAAACAACCCTAGGACAATTCTAGGATGGAAGGTCACTCTCAAAAAATTGACGGTGGGTCCCCATTGCTGAGGACAACATCAACACAAGTCACTGAACTTGTGTCAAGTTTCTCCCTGCATTAAACCTTCACCCCTATGTTCTAGTCTCTGTGGTGGAGGAACATACTTTTCAGAGTACAGAAAGAGAAATCTGGACTACAAACCAGCCACAAAACCCCAACCTACATTCTGTCCTGCTGCAAGATATGCTGGGGCAATGGTGGTATAGAACATGAGGGCCAACTCATATCTGGTTTAACTTGATGCTCATGCCATGAAAGGAAGCCCATGCCCTACACTGCCTGGATGGACAGAACTGGAGACTGGATACCCAAGAGACCTAGGGAGAACTAAACACAACTGGCAGAAAATGGGGGTGGGGAATCAATGAAATGATTTCTACTGGTATTCTGTTATCAGAAAGGCTTCCCCTGGTAGCAGATGAGAGAGGGTGCAAAGACCCAAAGATATTATGCAGAAAGAAAGTCTAAATTGGAAGTCTTCATTGTGTCCCTCCCCTCAGAGCTCAGGGAACCCCCCACACAACAGAGACAGGAAAGATTGTAGGAATCAGAGGGAATAAAGGATACCCAGAGAACATGGACCACTGAATCAACTAGGCAGGGCTTATATGGGCTCACAGAGATTAAAACATTGAACATGTGGCCTGCATGAGTCTGCACCAGGTCCTCTGAGTATATGTATAGCTGTTAATTTGGTGTTTTTGTGGGACTCGTAAAAGGGGGAGTGGGTGTGTCTCTGACTCTTGCCTGCCCCGGCCAGCGGGGTCTTCAACGGGGACCTAAAGGGAGGGCCGGCAAATGAGAGGGACAAGAGATACAAAGAATGAGAGCAAGACAGGACGTCTGATCAAGCTCCAAAATTTTATTTTTCTCTCAAGGCATATATAGGTAGGCAAAGGGGGTTGCAAGCAGGAAGGGACTTAATTATGGGGATTGTAAGCAGGAAGGGACTTAATTATGGGCTGTTCGGCCAGCAGGGAGTGTTGCTCTGGGGGTTATCTATCTACTCTTGCCTAACTGCCTAATTGCATAACTGCAGCTCGTTCACCTGATTTCTGAGAAGAGGTTCTGGTGTTATGGAGACTTAAGCAAGGCCTAGATCTAAGAAAAGAGGAGAGGAGCCCAAATATGGCAGCATGTGTGTCAAGGGTCACTTAGGCTTATGGCTCCCATCACTTGCCTGCTTTTGGGACTCTTCTTTCCTTGTTCAGTCTCAAAATGAGGGCTTTGCCTCATCTTATTTTATCTTGTTTGGTCCTGTTTAGTTGTGGTCTCTTGAATACCTGCTGTTTTCTTAAGGGAAACAGAGGGGGGTTGTATCTGGAGGAGAGTGAAGGGGGCAGCCAGGCAGAGTGGAAGGAGGGGAAACTGTGACCAGGATGTAATGTATAAGAGACAAATCTATTTTCAATTTTACAAAAGGAGAGACTAAGATGAACACTAACATTCTTTGTTTTCACTTCTCACTGTGAATGCAATGGGACCAGCTTTGTCCCACCCACACAGTCATAATTTCCCTTCCATTACTGTCTCTACCTTCACATTGTGAGTCAGAATAAATTCTTCTTTTTCTAAGTTACTTTAGTGAAATGTTCTCTCACAACAATGAGAAAGGTAGCTAACATAAGTGGTTTGTAGATGCAAGTTCAAGAAACCTAATGTTACACGCTAAGACTGAAAAAATTCAGCTCAGGGATCAGAGGAGTCATGTAGCTCCCTAGTATGCCCATAGTCATAAAAGTCTTAGGTAAAGGAAAATTGTTTTTTGTTTGTTTGTTTACCTTAATTAAAACATTTAACATGGTGGTCTTCTACATCTGGTTAATGTGCAGAGAGTGAAAGATTTTGGAGAAATCCACCCTCATGGATTGTCTTCTTTGCACCCCTCCACTTAAGACTCAGGGATCTATGCAAAGGAGGAGATGGAAAGATTGTAAGAGCTGGAGGTAGTTGACAATTCTAAAGAAACAGAGCATTCAGACGCGTCAGGGATGATGCACACATGAACTCAGACTGACTGTACAGTTTGCACCTGTGCAAACTCAAGCTAGAAAAATCCCAGCATAGAAATGGGAAAGTGGGCACAATGTCCACCTCAGAAAAGAAGCTATTTGAAATTGATGGCTGCTGGGAGAGGGAAGATCAATTTGCTTCGATGGAGTAACTTTGGATTACCTACACACATTTCAGAACTGATGAAAAGCTCAGGAGTAGTTGGGCAACCCAAACTGAACTACTTTTTTTGTTTGTGCTGTTTTGGTTTGACTTGGTATGGCTCTGGTTTGGGGATTTTTTTTCCAAAGAGAAAAAGAACAAGAAGATGGGTGAATTAAAAGGATATCATTGAAAAGAGTTGGGGGACCAGGAAAACAATGTGATCAAAATATATTATATGAAATACTCAAAATATAAATAAACAGATAATAAAGCAAAAACAATTCTAAAGAGATGGTGTTTTTCTGAGTTATTCTTCACCATGGCATAAATTTCTCATGTTTTCTCCGACAGGCAGAAACCATTCGTTGGGAGTGACAAATCTCCCGTTACTGGACTCTCTTGTTGCAAACCAATCACATTGAATAATTCCTCCAAACTGTCCAATCCATTAACCCAAACCAGACAATACAGAAAGGAAAGTGGAACCATCCCATACCCCAAACATAGAACCCTAATCATGTAGGCAGAACTATACTGTGTCTCCAGTTCCATTGCTGCACAGGGAATATTTCTTTACATGCTGTACTGGGTGACATATATGATTTTGATCTCAGTAAAATCTGACTAAGTGAAGTGACCTTGTCTTTCCTGCTCTTTTCTTCTTTAAATCCATGAAGAAAACAAACCCATTTGTGCATGCCTAGGTTGACTCATATTTTCTTTAATGGATTTTTGGTATTTCTAATTATGTGTATATATGAGGGGGGGTATGTAAGTGTGGTACAGACAGAGGTCAGAGGTGTCAGATTCCCCTAGTGCTTCAGTTACAGGTGGTTGTGAAATGCCTTGTGTGGGTGATGGGAATTGAACTTGGATCCTCTGTAAGACCAATATGTGCTCTTAAATGCTGAGCTATCTTTCCAGCCCCATGATGGACTCATCTTCTGGGTATATTTTTGGAGGACTGTCCTGTACACATTCAAGTTCAGTACATGCCAAGCCAAAATGGAGAGGAACTAGAGAGAATGAGCATTAGCTTACTGTGGTCTCTATATAAGTACTTGAAAAGGGAAACAGACAGACAAAAAAAACCCTGTCTATGACCAGGCTGATCATTGGATTTCCTTCCTTTCTTTAACAAGGAAGGTCTTTCCTCAGATACCACTCCCAATGGTAATATAAATGCTGGAAGGGCAACAGAATTATTTCATATAGTCCTTACTGAAATATTCTATTGGCAGCCAGGCTAGTGGGCTGATATTGATTTCCTGGAATCTACCAGTAACTTTTTACTACAGGGAGATTTCAAGAAATTTACCCTAGAGGAGATTGCTTTTATATTTTATCCTTAGAATCATAAATACAGTCTCTCTGACATTATATCTGTATCTCCATTTTCACTGTGTCAGTTTGAATCAAAATAAAAGGGGTCATTAATTTATTTTTGTTTCAATGTGCAAAAGTGTATAAGTAAGTTAAACCATTTAGTGATAATAATATTAAGCAGCCAAACCTCATCAGTCAATTGACATTAAGCGACCCCTACTGACAAAGCCCTGGTTTGCACCACAATGTAATCTACAGTTTCAGGGTTACACCTGACTTGAGTGCTGGAAAGAGGGAGGGCAAAGATTGAAAGGCTGCAAAGGCATATTTCCTCCCCTGTGAAGTGTGTCAACTTCTGATAAATTGATCAGAGACAAAGAGATGACATTTCTTAGAGAAATGAAAGCACATTGTCCCCTGACAGCAAGGTAGTATGTTCTTTAGAGACACACGGGAAAAATAGCAGAAACCTAAGACAGACAGTAACTTTGGTTCCTGTGGTGATATATTGTGTACCCTAATAAACTTGACTGAGGAACAGAAAACAGAGCCAGTCATTAGATTAGACATAGAGGTCAGGCAGTGGTTGCACACACCTTTAATCCCAGCACTTGAGATCTCATACCTTTGCTTGGGAAGCACACTCACCTTTAATCCCAGGAAGTAATATGGCAGGGCAGAGAAAGGCATATAAGGCATTAGGAAAAAGGAACTCACTCTCTTTAGGCTGAGGATTTTGTAGAAGTGAGAACTAGTGGCTGGCTGTTCTGCTTCTCTGATCTTTCAGCTTTCACCCTGATATCTGGTTCTGTTTATTATTATTATTAATTATTATTATTATTATTATTATTATTACTAAAAGACCACCTAAGATTCTAACAACAGGTTCCTTGTATGTCAATTAAACCCTCATCTTTGCCTGTCCTTTCCCAAGCCTAAGAGGGATTGGACATGGGACCATGGAGTCCCTGAGCAGAAGAGTTTCTCACCTATCTCACCTATGGGATCATAGCCCTTCCTTTTCCCCTCAGACAGCAAAGAATTCTCACAACTGTGTCCAGCCAAGAATCCAGTGTTCTCTTACTACTTAATAACTTGACAAACATATTATTTGATATAAAACAAGGTCCACTTCCCCTCTGCATGAGATGGAAAGTCTCCACAGTTTTCATGAAACAAATAAAAAGATCTCTAAGCCTCTCTATAGGGAATACCCCCCCTTCTCTCTCTCACCAAGATAACCTTACTTTGGCCCACCCTTCTACAGAAAAAATCAGGAAGGAATTTGTATGCTTTCTGGAATACAGTATCATACACATCTAAGGTACCAGTAAAAATAGCAAGAGCCAAGACAATGGTCTTGAGAAAGCACATAACAAAAACCATATCTATCTTGGGAACTTATCCTAGGGACATTAAATTGGATAACACTGACAGACCCCCGACCACATTGGTCAGAGTAGCCTTTCTGGACACATGACTGAGAGATCAAAGGAGGGTCAAATGAGCTCTCCCATCTTCGTCTTCACTTCACAGATGAACACCACAGGATCCATGATACCTTCGGGTCCCTGCTGGATTGCTTCTTGAGCACATGGAAAACCAGACACTGAGGTGCTTAGAAAACTTAGACTAGTTTTCAACATATCATCTGATGGCAGGTTAAAATGGTCACCAGATGGCATTCTTAAATATAGCTATCACACAATTAGACATATACTGAAGCACAAAGAGAAGACCTCAGAAGTGCTCAAAATAAGTCCAAGTCTTCTCTGACCTTTGAGATCACCCAGAATTAGCTAAATACTGAAAGATGGACTTTCAGGTTTAGCTACAGAGTACTCTGCCATGGATGAGGATCTTGGAAGGAAAGCCAAGGATCAGAAGGGGAATCCTCCTCTTACAAGGTGTCACCACTCAGTCAGATATCAATCCTGACTTCCAGCAATTTCAAAATTCCCCTTCTCAGGAGAGCCCTGTACCTATGATTTAAAGAACAAACTAGTAAGATATTCATCTGCATCCCCACCCCAAAAGGAATGTTCCCTGACAGGGAAGTACCTAGAGGAAAAAATGGGATGACAGTGGTCTGTATGCATCTCCTTTGTGCTGTCAGAAATAAGGAAATCTAAATGAGCTGGGAAGCTATACCAGTAACCCAGATCATTCCCTGTCATTTGAGCACCTAAACCAGATATGTAAATTAGCCTGGGAGGATGGGATGTTACACTAGAAGAGACCCTGACAGCGTCAAAAGGAAGGTAATGTAAAAAAAAAAAAAAAAAAAAAAAAAAAAAAAAAAAAAAAAGGAAGAATTGCCTTACTTCTTAGAGCAAAGGAGAGAGGGCAGGTAACATCCAAATAATAATGAAGCCATCAACATTCAGATCAAGAACAGAAATCAAAAAAGACTGGGAAAAAAATCTCAGTAGTAATTTTATTTACTGCACCATGAAGAGTCTTAGAAATATTAAAATGAATCCTTTCAATTATTCTCAAATGTTCCACATTAGATTATGGGATGCTTTGAGAATGTATACCAACATAGAGTCCTGATACAGGAAGATGATCTCCTAAAAGACAAACACAGTTGGACCCAGACTTTCATAGGAGGTATGAAAAGCTGATAGTTGGATCAGGCATGACTCTATATGTTTTAATTCAAGCTGCATTCTTCATCTTTCAAAATCTAGAACAGGAAATGTTAAATGTCAAGGGAATGAATGGCTATGATGAGAGACAGCTTGACAAAGGCTGTCCCACTGAGAACACAGGCTAAGTAAGCCAGGGATGTGATTCATCTCTGAGCTGGAAGGACACTTTAAAATGATAGTGTCCATGGTGATGTAAAGCAAAGGATAACCAGACTGCAACCCACAGCTCCAGGGAGACCAGCTAGTAAGGAGGACCCTAGGAAAGACACAGGGATCACCCAGTGATGGAGAAATGGATGAGATCTACATGAGCAACCTGGGGATGGGGGTGGGTGGGTAATGGAGGGCCAGAGACAGGGGTAATGAGAGCCTAGGGGAGTGGGAGGTTTGAGCTGGAATGGGAACAGAGTGGGAGAACAAGGAAAGAGATACCATGATAAATGAAGACACCATGGGAATAGGGAGATGCAGAGTGCTAGGGAGATTCCCAGGAATCCACAAGGATGACTCCACCATAGACTACTGGCAATGGTCAAGAGGGTGCCTGAGCTGACCTACTCTGGTGATCTGATAGCTGAATACCCTAACTGTCATCATAGAACCCTCATCAAGTGACTGATGGAGGCAGATGCAGAGATCCACAGCCAGGTCCCAGGTAGAGCTCCAGGAGTCTAATCGACAATAGAGAGGAGGGATTATTTGAGCAAGAGATATCGAGACCACAATTGGAAAAAGTACAGAGACAACTAGCCAAACTAATGGAGATGCATAAATTGTGGACCAATAGCTGAGGAGCCCCCATGGTACTGGACTAGGCTCTCTGGATAAGCGAGACAATTGTTTAGCTTAAAACGTTTGGGGGCCCCCCAAGGCAATGGGATTGGGATCTGTCCCTAGTGCATGAGCCGGCTTTTTGGAGCCTAGTGCCTATGGTGAGACACTTTGTGCGGCCTTGGTGCAGGGAGGAGAGGCTTGGACCTGCCTCGGCTGAGTGTGCTGGACTCTGCTGACTCCCCATGGGAGACCTTGCCTTGGAGGAGGTGAGAATGGGAGTGGGTTGGAGGAGGGCTGGCGGGTGGGAGGAGGGAAGACAGGGGAATCTGTTGTTGACAAGTAGAATAAATACAAAATCTCTTAATATAAAAAAAAAAGATAGTGTCAAGAGAATCAGAGGCTACCTTCTTAGAACCTGCCCAAACTGCAAGCAAAATAGTTGGAAAAACAGATGCTCCCGGCAACAGGTTTGTCCCCATTGCTATTGTCCCCACAGTGACTGGACTCAGGACTTCCTATTTTGTATCCTGCCATTGTCCTGAAATGTAAAGGAGACATGGATAATTTTGAGTGTGGAAGACCGTAAGATTAGACTCATGATTAAAAAGAGAGAAAGATTTGGGGCCCTACTCTTATCATCTTTTTTTCAGTCTAAAATGGTTACACCATTCAGCATTTCTGGTGAGCTGATAAAGTGTTATTTTACTCAGCTGCTTGTCTGTTCATGGGGAGATCTCCATTTCTGTCACTCCTTGTGGTGGTTTGAAAGAAAATGGTCCCCAAAGGGAGTGTCACTATTAGATGATATGGCCTTGTTGGAGGAAATGTGTCACTGTGGGGGTGTGCTTTGAGGTCTCTTTTGCTTAAGCTTCCCTTAGTGTGATGGTCAGCCAACTTCCTGTTGCCTGAAAGATGTAGCATTCTCAACTCCAGCACCATGTCTGCCTGCATACCGCCATGTTCCCCATTATGACAATAATGGACTGAAACCCTGAAACTGTAACTGAGACACCATAATTAAATGTTTTCCCTATAAGTGTTGCTTTGGTCATGGTGTTTCTTCACAACAATAAAAATCTGAACTAAGACACTCCTACACAATAGTTCTTCACAGTCCTCATCCTATTTGGGAGAGGCTTGAGTTCCAGGCTCAAAGTCCCACTGCTTCTTCCTCCAGGATGACATGGCTGTCTGCTCTGATGGAAAGTAATATCAACATGTCAGTATGGACAAATGGAGTAACTCAGAGAAGGCAGAAGAGTCACTCCAGAGGCCATATACATTGAATATCCCTCCTATTTCCACATCAAAACCAATATTCCCCAAAGCCTCAAGTCAAGGAGGGACAAATCTCCACAGTCAAAGATTTAATAAATAAAGACTGATCCAAGATTTTGACCAACCCAAATCCTGCACATCCTCTCCAGGGTCTAGCCCAATGATTTACCTGACTACCCCTACCCCATCACCCAGTGTATGACCAAATCTGCCATACTTGCCTATGCCACAAGCAACCACTAGTCTTTGGCAAGGACATGTCCTATCTGCCACCAAGCCACAGGTTCTCCCATGCCATAACTAACCTTTCCAACTTGCCATATCTACTCTCACACTCAAGACTTAGATCAGGATACACATCCTACATGCCAAACCTTGTAACTCTGGCTCCCTAAGTCATGTATAATCTCTAAACTCAACCTATTTGCACATCTTCTCTTCTGCCCCAAACTTTTCTGTCCACATCAGACACAGAACTATCACAAGAAGTCCATATGTCCAGATTTCATCACAAACAATACAAATAGCTTAAAAGAGCAAACAAGTATCTCCCCTCTAATATCTAACAGTTCTGTAGAAATATTTTCCATGAGAATTTCCAAGATGACCCAAAGGTCCCAGAATTTGGAAGAACATTATGAACGTCATCAACAAATTCTAAGAATCTAAAGAAGACACAAAGACATAACTAAATGAAATTGACAAGAAATAATTTAAGGAGAATGAAGGCTTAATGATGCCCAGGAAAATGTAAATATGGGCCGAAAGAAATGATAAATACAATACAGAATTTTAAAATGGAATTCACTAAATAGATAGAAACATTGAAGAGGACTCAAGTGAAATAAAGATAGAATTGAAAAATCCAGAGAACTCAAAGGAAAGCCTTACAAATGCAATGGATTAAAAAAAAAAGATATACTATCAGGACTCAAAGATAAAGTAGAGAATCTAGACCAAATGAGCAAAGAATATGAAAAAAATAAAACAATGGAAAGTAACATACAAGAAGTGTCAAACATCAAGGAAAGTCCAAACCTTCTAATTTTATGGCTATAGGAAGAAGAATCACAAATCAATAGTATAGACCAAGTGTTCAACATCAATGAACAAAATTTCCTCAAACTAAGGAAAGACATATCCATGTAGCTACAAGCACAGAGAATACCAAATAGTTAAGTCCTGAAAAGAAACACTCCATGGCATATCATAATTTAAACATTAATTATACAGAACAAAAAAAAAGGTGTATTGAAAGGCAAAAGGGAAAAAATTCAAGTCATATCAATGAAAACCCATCAGAATAGTAGTTGACTTTTCAATGAAAACTTTGAAAGCTACAAGAGCTTGGTGTGATGTATTTCAAAGTATCGTAAAAGCCAACCTAAACAAGTATACCCAGTAAAACTGTCCACCATAGCTGAATGTTAATGAAAACTTTTCCATGATATAAACAGCCTAAAAATGTGTATACAAACAAACAAAATCAAAAGAAAATACAGGAGATTTTATTTCATGTTAAAGGGAGGAATGAGCATAGCCACAAGACTGTGGAAAGAAATGGGAGCCATATAACTAAAACACAAAATAAGTACCAATGAGAACACAAACAACAACAAAACTCAACAACATAATGGCCACAATTAACATACACATTTTCTTAATACTTAAATATAATGACCTTAATTATCTAATCAAAAGATATAGAATTAATGGTTCAAGAAATAAAATATAGCCAGGTGGTAGTGGCACAAGCCTTTAATCCCAGCACTCGCGAGGCAGAGCCAGAGGGATCTCTGTCTACAGAGCGAGATCCAGGACAGGCATCAAAACAGCACAGAGAAACCCTGTCTCAAAAAAAAAAGAAAGAAAGAAAAGAAAAGAAAAAAAAAAGAAAAGAAAAGGAAAAAAAAAAAAAAAAACATGCTCCCTGGGAACCCAGAGGCCACTTTGGGCAGGGAAGCAGGTAGGCTACTGTAGCAGGAATCTTAGATGGTCTTATTAATAAAATCAAACCTGAAGCCAGTTATTGGGGTGAATGCTGGACAATCAGAGAAGCATAACAAGCCACAGCTTCCTCACCTCATCAGTTCCTCAGCTGATCCTGTTTCCTCAGACTGGAAGCTTCTCAGTCCTCATCCAGAATGAATCTCAGCTGAACTGTGCTGCTCAAAGCCCAAAGCTTAACCAGCCAAATGCTTCTAGTTCCTGGTCTTCACGCCTTATATACCTTTCTGCTATCTGCCATCACTCCCTGGGATTACAGGCTCACTTTCTGGGATTAAAGGCATGAGTCACCTTGCC
The DNA here is from genome assembly GCF_949786415.1 of Peromyscus eremicus. Taxonomy (NCBI): domain Eukaryota; kingdom Metazoa; phylum Chordata; class Mammalia; order Rodentia; family Cricetidae; genus Peromyscus; species Peromyscus eremicus. The sequence continues at coordinate 2,302,184 of NC_081420.1, read as the reverse complement.
TGGCTGTTTCCAATGTGGTCTTGAGCTCACAGAGATCCAGAGGGATTTCTGCCTCTGGAATGCTAGGATTAAAGGCGTGTGCTACCACTGCCTATCCTCTATGTTTAATATTGTGGCTGTTCTGTTTTCTGACCCCAGATAAGTTTATTAGCATGCACAATATTTTGGGGAACACAATACCACTACAGGCTTCAGATCTTCACTTCTCCTTCTGCTCCTCCAAATACAACACCACAGTCTCATTCCTAGCTCCTCAGAATCCAACCTTCCTTCCCCCCACCATACTCATCTCCAATGGATCCCACAGATCTTCCCCACCTAAGCTCCCTCTCCTGAATCTTTGCTCTATCCAACCCCCAATGCCAGCAGGTACTCTCTGGGAACATGCACCTCTTCACCTCTCCATCTTCTTCAAATCCAGTGTGATGCCCAGCTCTAAAGCAGAACACCTACTGTAGCCTCCATTCCCCAATGCACCCTCTTTCAGTGGATCACACAGAACTTTCCCTCTAAGCTTCATTCCCTCAACCTATTGCTTTGCCTCATCCCCCAACTCTAGCAGGCACTCCCTGGGAACACATTGGCCATTCTTGCCAAATAAGCAGGTAGGCTAACTGCAGATATTCACTTCTCCCTCCATTCCTTCAAGTCCAAAACCCCAATCTCATCGAAAAGCCCTGTAGCAATCTTACCACTAGCTCTGTAGCAAAATTTCTGATGTCACCTCTCCTCACTCCCTGCCCCCATTCCAAGGGGACAAACTAAGCAGATCCTGGTGGAACACCCTGCTTTTCTCCCTCTTGCAAAGCCCTACACACTGCCCATAAGCCATCCTCATTCCTAAGTGTCATGTCCCAATACCCAGAAATATATTTTATCTGGAACCTCCGTAGTCACACCTATCAGGAGGGCAGAAAATTTCCTAAAGGCAACACACAGCCACAACACTCTACTAAGAACCAGAGAAGAAATAGAAAGCAGGAAAAAAAATACTCATCCAACAAAGACCAGATACAAGCATCTAGAATTGCATTCTTCCAATCCCAGATGCTTAGACACCAGCATAAAAATACAATCAACAGCAGCCAGGACAATGTGTCTCTACTACGTCCTACCAAACCCACTACAGCAGGTACTGAATATTACAACATATGTGAATCACAACTAAAAAACCCTAAAACACCTTTTATTAATATAATAGAGGTGCTTAAAGAGGAAACAAAGAAATCTCTTTTAAAAAAACTATGAAAAATGAACAAACAGTGGAAGGAAATTAATAAAACCACTCAAGACATGAAAGTGGAAAAAGAATCAAAAAAGAAAACCCAAACTGAGAGAAATCTGGAGATGAAAAATATAGGAACTTGAACAGGAACCTCAGAGGCAAGCTTCACCAACCAAAAGAAACGGAATAAAGAAGTAGAGGGAGGAGAAGAAACAGGGGTCCAAGGGACAGAAAATATTTTCAACAAAATCATAGAAGAAAATTTCCTTAACCTAAAGAAAAATATGCCTATCCAAGTATAAAAAGCATGAAAAATGCCAAAGAGAATGGACCCCCTTGGCATATAATAATCAAAATACTAATGTTATTAAAAACAAGAAATATTAAAGCTACAAGGGAAAAAAGATCAACTAATATAAGAAGGCAGACCTATTACAATTATGCCTGACTTCTCAATGGAAACTCTAAAAGCCAGAAGAGCCTCGACAAATTTTCTGTAGACCACAGATGTCAGCCCAGAGTAATATACCCACAAAAAGGTTCAATCACCATGGATGGAGAAATATGACTTCCCTTGATAAAACAAATTTAAGCAACATCTATCTACAAACCATGCCCTACAGAAGGTACTAAAAGATAAAGTCCAAGCTAAAAAGTTTAACTATATACAAGGAAACACAGGGAATTAATAATCTCAGACAAAGTCAAAAAAAGGAAGCACAGAGAGAAATACACACACACACACACACACACACACACACAACAGGAGAGAGAGAGAGAGAGAGAGAGAGAGAGAGAGAGAGAGAGAGAGAGAGAACACAAAATAAAAAATAATAAGAATCAACAATATTTGGTCATCGATGTCTCTCAACATCAGCAATCTTGTTTTTCCAATAAAAAGACACAGACTAACAGATTAGATACAAAAAAAAAGGATCCAACTTTCTGCTGCATGCAAGATACACATCTTTAACATCAGGGATAGATATAAGCTCAGGGTAAGGAGTTGGAAAAAGATATTTCAAGTAGATGGACCTAAGATACAAGCTAGTGTAGACATTTTAATATCTGACAAAATAGACTTCAAACTGAAACTAATCAGAAGAGATGGCGAAGGGAACTACATACTATCAAAAGAAAATCCACCATAAGGTGGTTCTCATGTAGATTTAGACCAGAATTTCAAAGAAAAGTTAATGCCAATACTCCTCAAATTAATTCACACAATAAAAAACAGAAGAAATATTGCCCAATTCATTTTACAAGGCTACAGTTACGTGGATGCTAAAACCACATAAAGACCAAGCAAAGAACGTGAATGGAATTATAGATCAACTTTCCTTATGAACATAGATGCAAAAATTCTCAATTCAGAAAATAGAAAAATCATGGATCAGTAGGATTACATAGTATAAATGGCCATCCTACCAAAAACAATCTATAAATGCAATGCAGTTCCCATCAAACCTCCAACACAATTCTTTGCAGATCCTAAAAGGTCAATTTTCAGCTTCATATGGGAACATAAAAAACTCAGGATAGCTAAAGCAATCTTAAAGAATGAAAGAACTGCTAGAGAATCACCATTTCAGATTTCAAGCTGTACTTCAGAGCTATAGTTATAAAAAAAAGCATGGTACTGACACAAAAATAGAAAGCAAAGTACATGATCATATGGACAAAGCAGCAGCCTACAAATAAGAAAACAAAATTCACCAAATGTAACTGGAAGTTTTCCTATGTCCCACCTGGTCCTGCAGGTGCTCAGTTCCAAGTAAACACACAGAGACATATTAATTACAGACTGTATGGCCTATGGCTCAGGCTTCTTGCTAATTAGCTCTTTTATCTTAAATTAATACATTTCTATTAATCTGTATGTTGCCATGTGGCCATGGCATTACTGTTCTGCTGGCATCTTGTTGCTTCTTGGGTGGCAGGCTGGCATCTCCTCTTACTCTGCCCTTCTTCTCCTCTATCTTCAGTTTGAATATATTGCCTAACCTTATTCTGCCTTGCCATTGGCCAAACAGCTTTATTTATCAACCAATGAGAGCACCACATATTCACAGTGTACAGAAAGACATCCCAGAGTACTTCCTCTTTTCTGTTTAATCAAAAAGGAATGTTTTAACTTTAACATAGTAAATTATATATAACAAACAGTTATCAGGCAAGAATTATAGTTACAATACCTAATATATTTGCATTTGGTAAAATTAAAGAAAATATTCTATCATCTATCCTATATTTGTGAGTCTAAAGTTTTATATCTAATTTACTTTTTATCATAACTAAAGAAAACTGTAATTATAACTACCTAGTCTTCAACTCCATCAAAGACCCCGGAAGGATATAACATTACTTAAGTAAACAGGAAGTGCATTGTAAGCAATTTCCAAAATTCTAGAAATGACAGAGACATCTGGCTGCCTGGACAGTCACCCAAAGTTTCTCTGCAACGTTGGGACATCCATCTTCCACCCTACAGGCCTAGAGTCTCTGGTAGACTTTTTTTGTGATTCAGGAAATTTGAAAGATTGTCTCACCTATTGTTAAAGTTCATCAGTCACTTTTCTCTGTGTCCTGCAGAATGTCTGGCAGGGTCTTTTGTGAAGCAAGAATCTGAAGGACCACCTTGCCTTGTTTTGGCAAAGTTCAGTGGTCACTTTTCCAGGGGTCCTGCATGTCTAGTTTATATACCATATTGTCAGGCAGTCCAGGCAAAAGCAGTTTCTTTCCCAAATGGCCAATTTTGCCAAGAAGAAGATAAACTCCATATGAGGTTTCTTAAATGGCTATCATCTTCTCTGAAGTAGATTGGTGCTGCCAGTAGCAGATATATCTCAATGTCTAGAAAAGTCTAAGTTCTTAAAATATTTTAAATGTCATTTGTAGGTCTTTGAAGTGTTTGAAGATTACCTATCTAAGTGAAATTTATCTATGTATACCTAGAAAACTTAATGAGCATGACTATAAATATGATTATCATAGATGACTATTAATCTGTATTTCTTAATTATATACCACAATTTTAAATGAGTTGCATAAACATAATATCTTAAAGAATAGAAATATATATATATATAGTATAACAAAATTAACTTTAAATTTTTATCAATAAACTAAATTCCATAGCAATGAAAAATATTTCAAACAAGTTGTTGCTTTTTAAAAGTAGATTCAATAATCTACCCTTTCATCCTATCATATCTATATCCCCTTTTCTTCTTAGGAAAAAGATTGCATTCATAATCAACCCCCTTTAAATAAAAATAAACATTTATAAACAATATTTTGGGGTTTTGAGTGTAGCTTTTCACACTACTTTCTGCTGATTGGAGGAACTGGCACTCTTATGGGGATCCTGAGAAAATTCGAGATAATGATCAAGTCCTGGGAAGACCAGCTATAACCTTTGCTGATAGGTGCCATCTGTTAAGGTTCAGGAAGTCTTACTTGATCAAATCTGGAACAAATCCCTAGCCTCTTGCTTCCTGTAGAAACAAAAGCAGATCCTCCTTTCCAAAGCAACATATCCTTAGATTCAAATTTTGAAGTCAAGATACATATATATATATATATATATATATATATATATATATATATATATATATATAGGTTTAACTTAGCAGCTTTTTACAATCAAATATCTTTCTGCAGTTAGCTCATTAACAGTCAAAAATTATAGAAAACACAATATACATAATCAAGTCTCTGGGCAATTTCCATGTTTATATGGTTATTTCTTTTATATTACTTTTATTGTCTCTAAAGACTTTATTTTTTTAAGCTATTTATCTCTTTATATAACTGCATATACTCATTTTCCTCTCTCTACCAAGCCAACATACATTTTTACACATACTGCAAACTGTTTAGAGGTTTATTCCATCTGAATCTGTCTTATTATGTATCTATAATCCTTTTCTAACCAGGAGAGATTTTTAAACTGCTAAGTGGCTTGGCAGCTTTGGTTGTTGACTCTGCCCTGTTCAGCTTCCCAACATGGCAGAGGATTATTTACCTCCAGCTCTGGGAGCCATGCTCACCACCAACTCTGGGAAGCAACGGGTCTATGCCTCCATCAAGCAGTGTGTAGCCCAGAACCCTTTTTTTTTTCTTGTCTGTATGAGCAAAAGCTAAATTCACTATGCAGTATGCTGTGCAGCTTGGAGATCCTTTTGTGCGTGGTGGCAGGAATCATCCATGCTGTGCTCAAGCTCAAATGTCACAGTGTCTCTGTGCCACAGCTCACACGAGAGAAACAAACTAGGAAACTGTTCTTGGTTACATTTTAGAACACTTTTTTTTAAATCTTTCTCAGGTTTAACTCAGAGAAATCGGTAGCCCTCCCATATACAAATGATAAATGGACTGAGAAAGAAATCAGAGGAACATCACCCTTTACAATAGCTACAAATAATATAAAATACCTTGGGGTAATTCTAACTAGGCAAATGAAGGACCTATATGATAAGAATTTTAAGTCTCTGAAAAAAGAAATTGAAGAAGATATCAGAAATGGAAAGATCTCCCATGCTCATGGTTAGGTAGGATTAATATAGTAAAAATGGTAATCTTACCAAAAGCAATCTACAGATTCAATGTAATCCCCATCAAAATCCCAACACAATTCTTCACAGACTTAGAAAATATTATTTGTAATAGCCAGAACCTGGAAACAACCTAGATGCCCCTTAACTGAAGAACGGATTAAGAAAATGTGGTACATATACACAATGGAGTACTGCTCAGCAGAGAAAAACAATGACATCAACCTCATGTAGAAAAACAAACAAAACAAAAAGGATAGCTAAAAGAATCCTGTGCAATAACACAACCTCTGGAGGCGTCATGATCCCCGACTTCAAGCTCTACTATAGAGCTATCATAATAAAAACAGCTTGGTACTGGCTTAAAAACTGACATGTGGACCAATAGAATCGAATTGAAGACCCTGACATTAATCCGCACATGTAGGAACACCTGATTTTTGACAAAGAAGCCAAAAATGTACAGTGGAAAAAAGAAAGCATCTTCAACACATGGTGCTGGCATAACTGGATATCAACGTGTAGAAGATTGCAAATAGATCCATATCTGTCACCATGCACAAAACTCAAGTCCAAGTGGATCAAGACCTCAACATAAATCCAGTTACACTGAACTTGATAGAAGAGTAAGTAGGAAGTAGTCTTAAATGCATTGGCACAGGAGACCACTTCCTAAATATAACACCAGTAACATAGACACTGAGAGCAACAATTAACAAATGGGACCTCTTGAAACTGAGAAGCTTTTGTAGGGCAAAGGACACATTCAATAAGACAAAATGACAGCCTGCAAATGTGAAAAGATCTTCATTAATCCCACATCTGACAGAGGGCTGATCTCCAAAATATATAAAGAACTCAAGAAACTAGACATCAAAATAACAAACAATCCAATTAAAAAATGGGATACAGAGCTAAACAGAGAATTTTCAACAGAAGAAGCTCAAATGGCCAAAAGACATTTAAGGAATTGCTCAACATCCTTAATCATCAGGGAAATGCAAATCAAAACGATTCTGAGATACCATCTTACACCTGTCAGAATGGCTAAGATCAAAAGCACTACAGTCAGCTTATGTTGGAGAGAATGTGGAGCAAGGGGAACATTCCTCCAACTTGTATAGTTACTTTGGAAATCAGCATGTGGTTTCTCAGAAAACTGGGAATCAATCTACCTCAAGACCCAGCTATACCACTCTTGGGCATATACCCAAGGAATGCTCGATCATATCACAAGAACACATGCTCAACTATGTTCATAGCAGCATTATTTGTAATAGCCAGAACCTGGAAACAACTTAGATGCCCTTCAACTTAAGAATGGATAAATAAAATGTGGTACATATACACAATGGAGTACTACTCAGCAGAGAAAAACAATGACATCATGAGGTTTGCAGGCAAATGGATGGAACTAGAAAATATCATCCTGAGTGAGGTAATGCAGATTCAGAAGGACAAACATTAGGTATGTACTCACTCGTAAGTGGATACTAGATGTAAAGCAAAGGATAACCAGACTGCAACTCACAGCTCCAGGGATGCTAGCTAGTAAGGAGGACCCTAGGAAGGACACATGGATCACCCAGCGATAGAGAAATGGATGAGATCTTTATGAGCAAACTGAGGGTGAGAGGGGGTCATGGAGGGCAAGGGATGGGGGATGAAAGCTTAGGGGAGCAGACGGTTTGAGCTGGAACAGGAACAGAGTGGGATAGTAAGGAAAGAGATACCATGATAAATGAAGACACCATGTGAATAGGGAGATGCAGAGTGCTAGGGAGGTTCCCAGGAATCCACAAAGATGACTCCACCATAGACTACTGGCAATAGTCGAGAGGGTGCCTGAGCTGACCTCCTCTGGTAATCAGATGGTTGAACATCCTAACTGTCATCATAGAACCCTCATCCAGTGACTGATGGAAGAAGATGCAGAGATCCATAGCCTGGTGCCAGGCCGAGCTTCAGGAGTCCAATTGATGAAATAGATGAGGGATTCTATGAACAAGGGACACTGAGATCATAATGGGAAAATGTACAGAGACAGCTAGCCAAACTAGTGGAAATGCATGAACTATGGACCAATAGCTGAGGAGCTCTATGATACTGGACTAGGCCCTCTGGATAGGCAAGACAGTTGTTTAACTTTAACTGTTTAGGGGGCCCCCAGGCACACGAGCCAGCTTTTTAGCACCCAGTGCCTATGGTGGGACACTTTGCACAGCCTTGGTGCAGGGATGAGGGACTTGGACCTGCCTCAACTGAATGTACCAGGCTCTGCTGACTTCCTACTAGAGACATTGCCTTGGAGAATGTGGAAATGGGGGGTGGGTTAGGGAGGAAGCCTGGGGGGTGGGAGGAGGCAGGAGAGGGGAATCTGTGGTTGGTATGTAAAATGAATAGAAAATCTCTTAGTAATAATAATAATAATAAAAGAAAATCTTGCCCTGTATTAGAACGCCAGATGTAGTCAGAAGTTTTTCTGTGTCCTGTCCAGTCCTGCAGCCACTTGGTCCCAAGTAAACAAAGAGGCTTATATTAATTGCAATCTGTATGGCCTATGGCTCAGGTTTCTTGCTAACTAACTCTTTCATCTTGTTTTGGTTTGTTTCATTTTGTTTTGTTTTGTTTTGTTTTTCAAGACAGGGTTTCTCTGTGTAGTTTTGGTGCCTGTCCTGGATCTTGCTATGTAGACCTTGTAGGCCTTGAACTCATAGAGATCCACCTGCCTCTGCTCCCCAAGTGCTGATATTAAAGGCATGTGCCACCACTGCCCGGCCGCTCTTTCATCTTAAATTAACCCATTTCTATTAATCTATATGTTGCCACATGGCTGTGGCATTACTAGTCTGCTGGCATCTTGGTTGTTTTGTTTGTTTGTTTGTTTGTTTTGTTTTTTAATTACAAACTGTATGGCCCATGGCTCAGGCTCATTATTAACTAGCTCTTATAACTTAATTCAATCCATATCTACTAATCTATGATCTGCCACATGGCTTCATGGCATTACCTGTTCTCTCACATCTTGCTTCTCCTGGTGGTAGCTCACAGCTTCTGCCATGACTCCACCCTTCTTCATCTCCGTCTTCAGTTCGAATGTACCACCTAACCTTATTCTGCCTTGTTATTGGCCAAACAGCTTTATTTATCAACCAATGAGAGGAACACATATTCACAGCATACAGAAAGACATCCCACAGCAACCAAATGCACAACTGATTAAGGGCTGATAGCCAAATTATATAAAGAACTCAAAAAAACTAGATATCAAGAAAAAAATAACCAAATTTAAAAATGGTGTACTGATCAAAGAGAATTTTTAATAGAGGAAATTGAAATGGCTGAGAAAGACTTAAAGAAATGTTCGACATTCTTAGCCATCAGGGAAATGCAAATCAAAACTACCTTGAGATTTCATCTTATACCAGTGAGAATGGCCAAGATCAACAAAACAAATCACAGTCCATGCTGGCAAGGATGTGGAATAAAGGGAGCACTCACCATTACTGGTGAGAGTGCAAACTTGTCAGCCACTATGGAAATCAATATGACAGTTCCTTAGAAGATGGAAATTGATCTACCTCAAGATCCAGCTACACCACACTTGGACATATACCCAAAGGGCACTTCATCCTACCGCAGACACATTTTCTCAAACACGTTCATTGCTACTCTATTCACAATAGCCAGAAACTGGAAACAACTTAGATGTACCACAACAGAAGAATAGATAAAGAAATGTGATGCATTGCACAATGGAGTGCTGTGGATATCACTCTGTATAAATAAAATGCTGATTGGCCAGTAGCCAGGTGGGATGTATAGGTGGGACAAGCAGAGAATTCTGGGAACAGGAAGGCTAAGTCAGGAGACACCAGCCTGCCGCCCAGGGAGCAGCATATAAAGGAAACAGGTTAAGCCATGGAACATGTGGCAATATATAGATTAATAGAAATGGACTGAGTTTAAGTGTAAGAGCTAGTCAATAGTAAGCCTGAGCTAATGGCTGAGCAGTTTAATTAATATAAGCTTCTGAGTGATTATTTTATAAGCGGTTGTGGGGTCTGTGGGGCTGGACAGGACTGGAGAAAACTTCAGCTACAATGGAATTTTGCTCAGCCATTTAAAAAGGCATCATAAATTTTGCAGGCAAATAGATGTAACTAAAAAAAAGTCATCCTGAGTGAGCTATCTCAGACAAAGAAATAAAAATATGGTATGCTTTCTCTTATATATAGATGTCATCTGTTAAATCAATGGTAACCAAATTATAATCTGTAGAACCACAGAGGGTATATAAGGTAAAGGACTAGAAAGTACAGATAGATCTTGTTAGGAAAGGGGAATAGAACAGATAATTATGGATGGATGAGGGGCAGCTGCAATGTGAGGATACATTGCAGAGGAGGAGGAGAGATAGGGATTGAGGGAGGGAATAGAGGGAGATACAGCTAAAATAAAGGGGCATATGATGGTTAGTATGGAAACCTAATACAGTGGAAACTTCCAAATATATATAAAGACGATCTAAATAAACCTGCCAAGTGTTGGGGGAGACAACTAGCCATCTCTTGCCACCAAATGAAGCTTCTAGTATTGGGACTGGCTTACATCTAGTTGTTGAACAAAGGGGTCCCATGGGAATACCCAAACAACCCAGCCTGTTATAAAGACAATAGATTGCTCTCCACAAAATGACAGCAAGCCACATTGCTGAGGAAAAGATTTGCTAGGACAATGATGGCACAAAGCTTGTGGGAGTGACCAACCTATACCTGATTTGACTTAAGGCCCACTCTACAAGGTGGAACCCATAATTGACACTGCTTGAGTGACAAAGAATTAAAACTAGATAGAGAGTAAAGCCAAATACTACTGTACTAAAAATAAAACAAACAAACAAAAAGGAACATAGCGATAAAATGACTTCTAATGATATTCTGCTATACTCATCCATCAGTGCCTTTTTTATCCATCATCAGAGAAGCTCCCTCCTGCATCAGATAGGATCAAATAAGTGAGAGATCTTGGAATACTCATCTAAAAACCTTCCCCATCAGAGCTCAGGGAACCCAGCAGAAGAGTTGACAGAAGGAGTATAAGAGCCAGAGGGGTTGGAGGGCAGCAAGAAAACAAGACTCTAAATCAACATGAGCAAAGCTCATATGAACTCTTAGAGACAAAGCAGCAAGCACAGGGCCCCTCAAGGGTCTGTACCAGGTCCTCTGCATATATATTATGGTTTTCTGTTTAATATTTTATGGGATTCCAGGGTGTGCAAATGAGTAGGTCAATACCTCCTGAGTCAGATAAGTCTACATGAATGAGCCATCCAGTGTAGACATTGCTTTCCTCATTGGATCTCCCACCGTTATTATTCTCTGGCTTTCTTGTCCCAACATAGCCTTTAATGTCACTGTGTCAATGTTAGACATTGTTCTGATGAGGCCTTCACATCCTGTTAACAGTTAACCTACATGAGACCCAGACTTTAAGCCAAATTCAATAATCCCCAAAACCATATCCAGTAAAAAGAAAGTACAAATTCATTATGTCATTTCTAATAATATAAGAGGAACCTTCACATTCTCAATAATTGTATCAGGAATGAGGTAAGACCACCATGGACCTTCAAAGAGTAAAGTTCTACTAAGTCACCAAGTACTATGTTGAGGTTACTGGCACAGCCATACCTGATGGGAATGGCAAAAGTCATAAAGCCAGCACAGCTGCTTGACAAAGACCCCGCAAAGCTGAGCCACATCATGGCTGCCATGCCACCTTTGGTTTTCATTTCTACTTGTTGCATATTTGAGGGACTTTTAATATTTGTACAATTTGTGGATATTGGATTGATGGGAAATTTCTATAAATCATTTATGCCTTCTCCCAGGAGAATTGCTTCTAAGTTTCCCCAGGCAAGTCCTGAACATACTACCCCTCCCGCTTTTAGGGAGATATCCTTATCTACTTGAAGGTCTTCCTTACGCCTTGGAGGTTGTAACACACATAAAGAAGCCAGAGATCTCTTTGTGAGGCCATGAGACATTCTTGAAACATCTGTCCCTGAACTTACGCAGAAACAAGATATTCAAAACAAAATAAACTTTCAAAGGTCAACAAGACTCTGTGGGCTAGAGGAGTCGGTCACAGATCAGATTGCAAGCCTCTTCCCACTATATATTCAGGTGACTACCTGGCATATACAGCAACAAAGTTATATTTTCCAAAGTTACCTCTGCACTATGCAGATACTTATGTTGATGAGAAAACTATGGAGTGGAAAGATAATAAAAGAATGAAATGTCAGGATCTCCGTTTCTTAGAAAAGTTAGCACATGCAGAGCCATTGTAGTGTCATATGACCAAGGAACAACAGAATGCCAGGATTAGACATATAGACAAATTCTACAAAGATATAAAATATAAACATTTTATTATGCCAGAATTTGAATAATAACTGCAGCAGCTTTGGCTTGAGACTTTTCTTGGGCACTCTGACAATTAAGAGTGAATAATATACTGCTTGGGACATGGTAATATTCCCAGGCTGGCTTGAAGATTTTGTTTTGGTCTAGTGTCCTTGCACCACAAAAGGTGCCAGCCTGAAAGCAGGCTGTCATATGCCTTTAGATTCTTAAAAATTGAGTTATGGAGTTAATGACTAAAATGAAAATGTTTATCAATGATGTCAAAACTTAAGGGAAAATGATTGGAAGTGATAACTGTTTTGTCATAGTTTATTAATGATGACTAAAAGATGAGCAAAAGGAGGTGAAACACATGTCCAAAAACAAAAATGATATAATCTATGTTTCAGAATAAATGAATGTATCCCTGCTTACTAAAGTCTGTATAAATAAAGAAGCACTCTGGCTGCTAGTCAGTCAGGCTGCAAGATTCTCCTGACCACCATGGCCTGGCTCACTGTCTTCCGCCAACTCCTTACATCCTCTGTTGGGCCCTGCTAGACGGCTCCCAGCAGGTTACTCCATTCAATCCCTGTCAGTGTCATAGACAATAACGCAAAAGATTTCAAACACAATTAGCTGTCTAAATGCAAAATCCATTGTAGATTGGCTCAGTGTCCCCCAGCATTCAGTTCCCTTTATCCCCTGACTAATCATGGAACATCCAAATGAACCATAGCAGCTACTGGGAGAGGACTGGTCACTACCATCTCTGTCAGACACAGCTCCCACGTATGAGTGCTACTTTGCATGTCTATCTGCAAGTGCACCCATAAGGGGCAATCCTCACCACTGTAATTCGTCATGGATGTCTCCAAGTTCTAAGTTCATGATTCCTTTCCTAACTGAACCCAGGCCATGACACACATAAGGGAGAAATTTTCCTGGTGGATATCCATGAATTTACCAACAGAACAACATAATAACACTCAGAGCAATATATTCATTATCCTGGATATAAAAGGCCCAGTGGAAAGCCCTGGGATAAATAAGGAAGGATCCAATATCCAAAGCATCCAGTTGTTTCTTGACTACATCCATAAGCATTTAGCATTTCCTGCATGCAACACAAGGCAAGTCCTCAAAGGAATAAGACTTAACCTTGTGATTACTGGACAAACTGAATGGACAGCAAATGTCGATCATGCCTCATCTAGTAGAATATATATTTATTCTCTTTGTCATGGAAAGCACACAATGTTAGGCTATCTGGCCTCAGAAAAAACCTGTTTACTACCTTCACTGGCCACTACTATCCACCACTTATCATTTGCTTTTCCAACTCAGTTCCAGGATCATGAAGTAACAGAAGAAATAGACTATGACTCCTGCAGTCATAGGAACTGAGAATTAAGGCTCACCAAGAACATGGCTTCCATTCAATTAAGATGCCTGCTTTGCTAATGTGTGCTGTAAAGAGGACTCTCGCTAAGCAGACCTACTAATTAATCTAGATGTACAGAAGACCACTCCTGGACTTATCCCTCCATGATGCCCATACAGGTAAGGTTACTAAGACCCAATTTCCAGTCTTTAATGTCAAGCACTAATAAGCTGAAATGAGATCTGACTATGCAAATGATTTATTATAAATTGGAGATACAATTCTTATACCTGCCCTAGATGTTTGAGCCCACAGATAGTAATAAATAGTATATACCAAAGGAATACATATATAGTAATGTATATGTGTTATTTTTCTGATCATACATGCCTATGGCAAAGTTGAACGCATTAGTTTTGTAAGCTTGAGGGTTATCAGCTGTAAACAATGAGAGAATAGGACAGTGACTGCAAAAGTTTGCATTGAAATAGCTGTCAGCATTCAGTGCACTGAAGCACTGAACATTCTGGAAGATAATTCCTGCAATTGCAGACATGGTCACTTTGATTTCTATGACACAGTCACAGGGAAGCTAGTACAGGATTGGATTGTTGGAAAGGGAGAGTCACAGCCCAGCACAATGCAGTGGGGACACAGTAACATCACATTCCACAAAGCAGCAAAGAACTGAAACTGGGTTAATTCATGTAAACTGAAAGTATCAAATCCAGAAGTTTCCATATTGTCCTTCAGAACAAGGTCACTAATACATAAATAGAATTCTGTATGCAGACCACAGCCAATGATTGAAGATCATCCACCACAGAGGAACCACCCACTATTCCCCCAAAACACCAGCGCCCCAGCAGTTCTATCTTCAAGATGAATACCATGTTTGACCATAAAAAGTCACCTCACAAAAAGAAATACTAGACACTACGTTTGATTAACTTTTATTTCTAAGGACATCATTTGGTACAGTGAAAAAAATTAAAATCAAGTCACTACAGGAATTCTTAACACAAATCAGTGCAGAGCATCAATTATAGCAGCAGTCATGTGTTACTAGAGGAAACATACCACAGATTGGACACCCTACCCTAGCTTTTCAATGACTCAAGTGTCTCCTGCACACAGCAGAGGCAGGCCATTTTGAAGAGGGTGGGATTCTTCTGTATGTGTTGCTCTAATATCTTCTCTTCCTTCTTACCCCTAGGCAGCTCACAATATGGGGTACATGGCATAGGAAGCAATTCCACAATAGTTGTTCTGATCTCTGGGAATCTTTATGTAGCCTTTTTCTCCCCAGTTTTCACCATGGCTGAAAGAAATCAGGTTTTCCATTTAGTAGAAAAGACACAGCAGAGTGGATTATTACAATAATTCCGAATTTGAGTACAGAGCCAGAGACCAATTTAATAGAAAGCATCAGAAAAGGCAGAGTCAATTCCAGAGTACCAAGATTTATCTCACAGAGAACAGTAAAAATAATAGCAGGGAGAATTAGGACATATCCCACCCACAGGTTGTTCAGAAATAACCAATGAGAAATAGAAAATCAATGATGCAAATATTATATTGATTCCCAAGGAAATCAATGACAGATTCTGAACTCTATGTTCATACATTATATGTTAGCTGCTCCAGACAAAGACAGGAACCAGACAGTAAAGCCAGATCCCACAACTGGAAGGTCTGGAGTTGGAGTCCGAGTTCCACTTAAAGCCAGAATGAGGCTGAAGGTGTGTCTCAGTGACTAGGAGCACTTGGAGTTCTTCCACAGGACAAAAGTTCCCACCCAGCACAGTACCCAAGTCAGTGAGCTCACAATCCCTGTAACTGGAGCTGTAAGGAATGTGGCATCTTCATCTGGTCTGCATGAGCATCTGCCTACACACAGCCGTCATTCATATAGACACACACAACAAATAAAAATAACAGTAAAAGAAAACTAGGATGTTTTTTGCAGCCAATCTGTAATTGCAGAAGTCAAGATATAACTGGAACAAACTGGATAAGCACACTAACAAAAATAGAAAACTCTAGGATCAGTGACACTCACCTCTCCAATATATAAGGTGAAGAACAACTTAGAAAGGCAATTAATGTAAGTAGCAGGCCTATACACAAACACACATGCACACACAAATAAACAAACGCACACATACATAAACACACACATAAACAAATACACACACATACACACAAACATATACAAATATAAACACACACACAGAACACCTACATTTCAGCAAAAAAGAGAAAACATTCCTTTTTCATCTTAATTATAACAATGCTCTATGTAACTTGTATCTAAACTGTAACTACAATAGAAAGTCCATTTGAAACCTAAAATACAAATAGTTTTAGCTATTTGTACCTGTTCTTTACCAGCCAATATTTCCTGCCCTCTGACTCTCTGCCTTCATAGCCAAAGCCGACCAAGAGTGCAGAATGGTTAGGAGAATCAGGTCTGCAGTTTGGTTCATGGTATATACCTGAAAAAGAAAATCACTGGAGTAAAAGGCACCAGGAACCTGATAATGACCATGGTCAACAACAATAAGTGAAGCATATTCTCATTGAACTGAAATTACAGAAATTCCAATAAAAATAAAAACATTGTTAACAGGAATCCTGATACAAGTTCTCATCAAAATCCAATAAATAAATAAATAAATAGATAGATAGATAGATAGATAGATAGATAGATAGATAGATAGATAAAATGAGCATAACTTTGCTGACAAGCACTTCCCTATACCCACATAAGATGACTCGTTCACATCTTGTGTTTTTGCTAATAGAATCTCATTCCAAGAAATTATAACTCAACATAAATTTCTTAATTCAAGGCACTCTTTAGAATTCAGTACTAGAAAGGCAATTTTTCCATACCATAATATATACCAAGTAGAGAAGAGTGAATAAAGCTAAACAATATGATAAATAATGAAGTACTCAGATGCATAGGTATGTCAGTCATGTAGAAACAATGCACATGATTATTGTGCTAACAAGTGTAAAATGTACAAACACTAAAACTCACATCCAATTTTATACATTATTAGGATATCAACCTGGCATGTCCCAAAGGATCACAAGCATTCTTCATTAATATTTATAAAAACACATACTTACCTCCTGTATATTTTGTAAAAGATTCATGTCCAGCATCAATTCCAACAGCAATAGGCCCATGAGTTACTAAAGCATTCATTAGGGCTTCTTCATTCCTTGGGACAACCAAAAAGCGGGTGACCTTAACAACAGAACGTTCAGGACGGTACCTGCAGCGTCCTTCCTTTAAAATAAATAAATAAATAAATAAATAAATAAAGAGTTAAAAGACTTGGTTGCTTCCATCTACCTTCTGAAGAGCAAGAGTCAGAAGCCTAACACTCAGCACTTTGCGGTGGACCATCCCCACATCTGGACTGTTATAAATCATTCCAGGAAGTGAAATGTTACTAGGAGATTTGGAACTGAAAAATCATCTCCCATTGCAGCAGTCCGCTGGCTCAAACGCCATTACAAGATGGCGCTGGTTTCCTGTTTATCCCGAATGCTAACGTGTCGCTCTCCCGCCCGATAGTACTGACCAATCAGCTTACCGCCCAAGCTCCGCCCCCAGAACCTGCATATAAGCCAGCTTGCCCCGGCGCCCGGGGCCCTCCTCCCGTACCAGCTCTCCCGAGAAGCCATAACCGAGCAGCGTTCAATAAAACCGTGATAGAGGAAGAATCTTGGAGTCGTGTCTTGCTTCCCCGCTGGTCGGGGCGCGCCGCAACTGGTGCCGAAACCCGGGAAACTTCGGACCTTGCGAACGACTCGGAGGAGGGCCGAAGATTCAGAACCTCACACGGGAACGGTGAGTACTCATAAGGTATGACTGACGCCTATGACACCAATTTTGCCTTTTTGCTGGACTTTTTCCCGTTGATAATTTTTGTGTGGGTTATCTTGGTGATTGGGTGCTGCTTTTGGCTGCGCTGCCACCGCGCGGAGGAAACTTGTTTGTGTTGCTGCGAGCGAAACGAAAGTAAAGTTTGTGTTGCTGCGAGCGAAACGAAAGTAAAGCTCCTTAGTGGGGACTGCCGGAGATAAGATAGTCTTTCGTTAGCTCGTTGTTTTCTTTGAATATAAATCAGTTTCAAAGATGGGGAACTTTGACTCACATATTGAGTTTTTTGTCAAACCTGTGAAGGAATTACTGGGTGCAAGGGATATTAATGTATCCTCCGGTTCTATAAAAAGGGCGCTTAAAGAGATAGATCAACATGCGCCATGGTTCGCGGTATCCGGTGATCTCACAATGAGTTCCTGGGAAAAGCTAGGAAAAGATTTAGAAAAACACAAACAAGATCTAGGAAAAGCCACCTTGCCTTTTTGGAGATTGGTGAAATCTTGTCTGGATGAGGAAAAGGCACAGGAAGCAGTAGCAAAGGGGAGAAAGGCTATGGCAGAATGGCAGGATAGTCAGTCCGAAACCGGTAAGGAAACAGAAGCTAGCAAAGAAAATTCTAAACATAAAGAAAATAAAAGAGAAAAGAAAAAACAAAAATTACAACATACAGAAAGGGAACCTTCAGCACCAGCGTACCTATGGTCGGAGCTGGCCGCTATTAATTTGTCTGATTCTGACTCAGAGTTAGATACTGAGGATGAGATAGACCTAGAAAGGGAGGCTGCGGGGTATGAGCGTGAAAGCTATGGCCCAGGGCCCGGAGCCGAGCTATCACGACCACCGCCCTTCGCTCCTAACTCACAAGTGAGTACAGGAAGCTGCGCAGGAAGTCATCGCATTCCTCCCAAAACCTGGACTAAACTAGCAAATGCTTTCCCGGTGTTTGAGGACCCAAACACACAGGTCAGGTCTCATGAGCCTGTATCTTACAAGATGTTAAAAGATCTAGTACAAGCAGTTCAGACCTATGGCCCAACTGCCCATTATCCTCTGTCTATTTTAGACAGAATAGCTAAGGATGTTTTGACTCCGGCAGACTATCAGGAAGTTGGAAGGGCAGCTTTACCCCCGGTACTTATCTAGAATGGAGGTCTCTGGTCACAGACCATGCCCAAATTCAGGCCCGGCGTAATGCACAAAATGGCCAGCCAGCCTGGACGGCGGATATGTTGTTGGGTCAAGGACAATGGGTAAATAACCAGATAAACTTCCCCATTGAAATTTACAATCAAGTGAAAGAGATACACGTATCCGCCTGGAAAAAACTGGTCAGAAAAGGAGAAGTGAGTGGAAACCTTACTAAGATCATTCAAGGACCAAATGAGCCTTTTGCTGATTTCGTAGCCCGGATGCTTGATGCTGCGGGAAAAATTTTTGGGGATATGGAAACAGCTCTCCCCTTAACGCAGCAACTTATTTATGAACAATGTACAAAGGAGTGCAGACGGGCTATCACGCCCTGGAAACAGAAGGGGCTTGAGGCTTGGTTGAAAGCATGTAGGGAGATAGGGGGCCCTCTCACCAATGCTGGCCTCGCTGCAGCAGTTATGACAGCTGTCAACCGAGGAAGTGGCTCTAAAGGAAAATGTTATAATTGCGGAAAGCCAGGACATCTAAAGAAAGAGTGTCGGTCTCCTTCAGGAGGAAACCAACAGAGGATGCCAGGCACCTGTCCCCGATGCAAAAAGGGAAAACATTGGGCAAATGAATGTAGATCAGTGAAAGATGTTAATGGGCAGCCCCTCCAGCCGATGTTCCCTGCGGTCTCAAAAAACGGATCACGGGGCCCGCGACCCCGGGGCCCGAAAGTGTTCGGGGCTATTCAGAACGAGGCATCGGGGGAATTCCCCCCGCCTCCCTCCAATCAGGGCAAAGAGCCACGTCAGCAGCCGCAGGGTTGGACTTGTGTGCCGCCTCCTCAATGGTACTGACTCCTTCTATGGGGGTGCAGGCCATTGATACTGATCTTATGAATCCATTAAATAAAAATGAGGTGGGCCTTATAATTGGGAGATCAGGTAGTTCCATTAGAGGATTGATGGTTTTGCCAGGTGTTATTGACCCTGATTACCAGGGGAAAATCAAGATTATGTGCTGGTCTCCCAAGGGATTGTTTTCAATTGCTCCAGGAGACCGCATAGCTCAGATGTTAGTTCTCCCCTCTCATCATTCTAGATTTCCAGCTTCTGATAGGGAACGAGGCCTTAATGGGTTTGGATCTACAGGGAAAAATGCCTTCATGCTTGCCATGGGTTTGGATCAGAGACCTACGTTAGAATTAATAATAGAGGGAAGGCGATTCCTTGGATTATTGGATACAGGAGCTGACCGGAGTGTCATAAGACAGGAAGAGTGGCCCTCAAAGTGGCCACTTACTATCGCCTCCCAGTCCCTTCAAGGCTTAGGATACCAAGAAACACCTAGCATGAGCGCTAAGGAGCTTACTTGGCGCTCAGAAGAACAAGAAGGAAAGTTCCAACCTTTCGTTGTATCACTCCCCGTTAATCTATGGGGACGGGATGTGCAACAACAGATGCATTTGCAGCTTACCAATGAGTATTCCCCTGCATCACAAGCTATCATGAGGAAACAGGGATATTTTCCAGGAAAGGGGTTGGGAAGGAACCTTCAGGGAAGAAGTAGTCCAGTTCAGCCGTCATCCCATAGGTATAGAGAAGGGTTGGGTTTTTCATAGGGGCCTCTGAGGATAAGCAACCATTAAAGATACCCTGGCAAGTTGATACACCCGTTTGGACACCTCAGTGGCCCTTGTCAAAAGAGAAGCTCCAAGCGGCAAAACAATTAGTTGCAGAGCAGCTTCAGTTACATCATATTGAGCCTTCCACGTCACCGTGGAATTCTCCCATCTTTATTATTAAAAAGAAATCAGGAAAATGGAGATTGTTACATGATCTACGCTCCATAAATGCACAAATGGTTATTATGGGACCCATACAACGAGGTCTCCCTATGCTTACAGCATTACCAAAAGGATGGCCTGTGATAACAATAGACATAAAGGATTGCTTTTTTTCTATTCCCATTCATGAAGAGGATAGACCTAGATTTGCTTTTACAGTTCCAGCCGTTAATCATGAAGCTCCTGATGAACGCTTTCAATGGCGAGTTTTACCACAAGGCATGGCTAATAGCCCGACTATGTGCCAACTTTATGTTGGCCGCGCCATTGACCCTATTCGAAGTCAGTTTCCCAATTTGAAAATTATACACTATATGGATGATCTTCTTATAACTGGAGAAAAGGTTAAGCAAGTCGAAGAATGCTTGCAAAGCCTTTTGAAAGCTTTAGCAAATGCAGAGCTTTATATTAGCCCTGAGAAGTTACAAAAGGGCATACTTGTTGATTTTCTTGGTACCCGTATTTCCCCAGATGAGATTATGCCCCAGAATATTACCTTACAAACTTCATGCCTTCATACATTGAATGATTTTCAAAAATTTTTAGGAAATGTTAATTGGCTAATGGGATATTTGAAAATACCAAAAGGAGATCTTATGCCCCTATATAAGATATTGGAAGGTAATCCTGATTTGACCTCTCCCCGACAATTGACATTGGAAGCTCAAAATTCTATCCAAAAGATACAGGAAGCGTTAAAAACAGCTCAATTAAAAAGATTAGACTATACTCAGTCATTCCAATTAGTAATCCTCCCTACAAAGGTTGTCCCTCTAGGAGTGGTTTGGCAGAATGGACCTCTTTGGTGGCTGCATGGACAAGGATTGGGATCTAAAAATGTCCACTATTATCCCGATTTAGTGGCAAGGCAGGCGTTAAATGGTCTAAAGTGGTGCCTTGAGTTTTTCGGCGAGCCACCAGCAACATTGATAGTGCCCTACACCAAAGAACAAATTGAGATTTTAACAGGTGCGACCTCATGGTGGGCTATTCTTGTGGTTAGTTTTGCAGGATATATTGATAACCATTACCCTAAACATCCTCTGTTAACATTTGCCTCGGAGGATACTGTTTATTTTCCTCGAATCACATCTCAAAATCCCATCATGAATGCCCCTGTAATTTATACTGATGGCTCAAAGACCGGCAAGGGTGCCATGTCCATCGATGGTCAGACCTACAGTTTCCAGTTTCCTACCACCTCCCCTCAGGTAGCAGAATGTCTTATTATACAAAAGGTTTTTGAGAAATATCCTAATATTTCTTTTAATTTGGTCTCTGATTCCCTATATGTTGTCAATTTACTTAAAAATTTGGAAATTGCTGCCTATATACAACCTTCTAGTATGGTGGCGCCGGTATTAAGACAGATTCAAGCCTTGATGTTACTTCGCTCTCAACCTTTTTATGTGACTCATATTCGAGCACATAGCGGGCTTCCAGGGCCAATGTCAGCCGGGAATACGTTGGCAGATGAGGCCACCCGCATAGCCATAGCTGCTTGGATTATGAGTACACCTTGTGAACAGGCACAAAAGTTCCATGATAATTTTCATGTATCTGCTAACACCTTGCGCCTGAAGTTCAATATCTCCAGGGAACAAGCTCGTAATATTGTCAAAAAATGCCAACAATGTGTTGCCTTTCACCATCCACCGCATATAGGAGTTCTCCCCAAAGGGCTGAAACCCCTAGCCTCGTGGCAAATGGATGTTACCCACATCTCAGAGTTTGGGAAACAAAAATATGTTCACGTTTCAGTGGATACCTTTTCTGGCATTATTTTTGCCACTGCCATGACTGGTGAAACGACACGCCATGTCATTGCCCATTGTCTAGCTGCATGGGCCAGCTGGGGTAAGCCTTTGTTCTTGAGAACGGATAATGGTCCGGCTTACACTTCTTCCTCATTCCATTCCTTTTGTGCAACAATGGATGTTCAACACTCCACTGGCCTCCCTTATAATCCACAGGGACAAGGCATAGTGGAACGTGCAAATCGTACTATTAAAGAACTGCTTCAAAAACAAAAAGGGGGAATAGGGCGCACCCCTGGCGAGCGCCTCTCCTTGGCTCTTTTCACTCTTAATTTTTTAACTTTGGATGAAGCATCTAAGACCTCTGCTGATCGCCATGTGGGCGCAACACCAGTCCTTCGGGAGATGGTGTTATGGAAGGATGTGCTAACAAATAAATGGATGGGCCCTGACCCCGTATTACGTAGGTCAAGGGGATCTCTTTGTGTTTTCCCACAGAATGCAAGAGACCCGATTTGGGTGCCGACAAGACTAACACGAGGGGTACAACAACATGAGGAAGATGGAGAAGATGATGCTGACCTTCCTGACGATCAGCCTCTCCCTGAATCTGGCCTGGACTCAGGATGACATATTCTGGGCTTTCCTTCGAGCCTGGCCTGTGCCCGCTCCTGTGTTTTTAACGGATACTCTCTTTCCACAATTTCATTCCACCATCTGCAGGCTGGAGGATGAAGTTTGTTATCCTACCACCTATCAAACTTCAAGCTATAATAGCACTGATTTTATTTTCCAGTTCAAAAACAGTGCTTAAACAGTAAACCTTTTAAACCAGCCAAGAATAAGTTAGGATCCCTGTTTCAGGCATATAACAACAAAAGTCTGGCAGGGTACCCCTGGGATATGAGAGAGAATTTGAAATGTTACAATTGAATTTCACCGCCTCTATTGCTGCCCTAAATCAGACGCGTGCTCATTTGACCACCTTGGGAGAATTTACTGATTTTTTGGTCACAGCTGCATCTTATGTGAAGGAATGGGCTGGGGTGTGGGCGATGGGAACAGTGGGCTTGATTGGTCTAGTCATACTGGGTTGGATCCTCTGTAGGTTGATAAAGCGCAATCGTACAGAGCGTACACTTATGCTATGGCCGCCCTGGATGCTGGCGGTTCCCCAAGTATCTGGTTGGCCCAGCTGAGGGAACTGTAGGCTGTCCTTGCACTCGGAGGGCTCTGCCCATTGCACCCGATTAGGAAGCCTATGATACTGCTCCTGCACACGGAGAGCTATGCTCATTGCACCCGTTTTGAGAGTATCATTGTTCCTCCTACTCAGCACTCGCCCATCGAGCAGGAAGCTCATCATGAGGAGACTCCTAGCTCTGGGTTGCCAAAAACAAAAAGGGGGAACTGCAGCAGTCCGCTGGCTCAAACGCCATTACAAGATGGCGCTGGTTTCCTGTTTATCCCGAATGCTAACGTGTCGCTCTCCCGCCCGATAGTACTGACCAATCAGCTTACCGCCCAAGCTCCGCCCCCAGAACCTGCATATAAGCCAGCTTGCCCCGGCGCCCGGGGCCCTCCTCCCGTACCAGCTCTCCCGAGAAGCCATAACCGAGCAGCGTTCAATAAAACCGTGATAGAGGAAGAATCTTGGAGTCGTGTCTTGCTTCCCCGCTGGTCGGGGCGCGCCGCATCCCATGTCTTCAATGACACCTCATAGGTCTTCCTATCCATAAGAAATTTTTATGGCGCAGAAACCTGTATTATATGTGAAATGGTTTGCACATTCTCCATGTGCATAGAAGCAGGAGCAGCTACATGGAACCCTGGAATCAGGCAACCATGCAGTGGTGGACACGGCAATGGCAGCAGTGGTGGTGTGCAGAGAGATTCTACATTCAATGTGAAGTCTGAAGGAAATGGATTATTATTTCTGCCATTTTCCCCTTGCCCTAGCCAAAATGAAATGACATCCCAGGAAGCCCACTCACCTTTGCTTCATATGGATAGGTTGCCTCGGCCTCCATACCTCCATTGTTCTTCACATATTGGAAGGCATTATACATCATGCCTCCTTTACAGCCATTAGTGCCAAAAGATCTAGAACAGTCTATTAGGTTCTGTACACTCAGTGGGATCAGTTTGCCTGTTTTCTTGAACAGCTGTCCTTCTGTGGAACCAGCCACAGCAAAAGCCCAACAAGCACCACAACCTCCCTGAGCAGAGAAGAAAATATTGTCGTCCACAAACAAATAATAACTGCAATAATAACTCAAGCAGTAGAGTACTTCATCAAAAGGGAACTATTAGCATTTATGGATGCCTAGGTAAGAAGGGTCAGTCTCCATGGGGAGGTGTTTCATGCCCCAGGGGATAGCCACACAAACATACACAGGTGCACATAAAGTCCTGATATACCTGTTACCAGGTGTGATAAATGTCATTAATCAAAGAAATTAAGTCTGGAGAGACATATATTGGGACCACTAGATGGAGATTTAAGATTAAGTAATGCATAGAGGTAATAGGTATACATTCTATACCTGTATGGGCCCTCTAATTACTTAGGCATGGAATGGGGATTTCTCATTCCTTGGGACAACTAAGAAACATTTGTTACTAGCAATTGAATGCTAAGGTCAATACCTGTGGCATTCAACTTAAAAAATGAGTTTAGTGAACAGCATATCATAACCACAGCCAAATAATACAGACATGTCAATAACAGTTGCATACCCAGTAGTTGAGGAAGACAGTCATGTGATGTTATAATACCTGTCTCCGCACAGGAGTCACATAGCCTTGTGTTCTCCAGTCCAAAGTTTTGGGGATTTGGGGATTGCCTCGTTTCTGGATGCGTTTCCCATTCCTTAGAGTCAGAACTGAACTCTCCATCATCATTTTCCTCATTTCTTCACCAGTCTTCAAGGAAAGTACATAAAATCTCAATTTAAACAACAGAGGAGAAAATAAAAAAGTGTGAAACAGTTTGAGTCATACTGACCATGTCACCAAATTCGTTCATCTCTACAGTGAAGTTGTTCATCCCCAGGCCATTCCCCTCACTGTGCATTTTGATCATTTTCACATTTTCTTCCCATACTGCTCTCTTCTGTCTTTCTTCCTCCTGGAAATAAACATAATGAATGTCATTTATTTCCAATTATATCCCTGCACTACCTGGCCAAGTCGACTTCCTGCTGCATATGCATAGAGCTCATGGAGAGGGATCTTGGGACACTAAAGCAAGCCACTCTCAACACCCTGATGAGCAGAGACAGTGGCCACCTTGTGTTCATGCCGTGTTACACTAATACCTCAAGTAGGAGTGGCATCTATGACCTCTATTAAATCCATGAACCCCAAACAGCAATGAACATGCTCTACAAGGACCCTCTGTGTGTCCATGTGACCTACTTGGGTGTATGTTTTCTCATAGCTCCTCTTCCACTCCTCCCACTCAGCATCCAAACTGTAATTTGGTTTTGGAGCACCTGAGGCTACTCCCAAACACAGGATGACCAAGAAGACAGCAGGAGTCATGTCTTAAGTACCTACAGAGTAAAGAAAAATGAATAGGAGAATAAACCAAGACTCTTGAGAAATTAAGCCACCTATGCTGATTAAAATTATTCCAATTATTCCCCCAAATATTTACTCAAAGATTTTTTTAAATGACTAAATATGAGTTTGGACTAGAAATGTCATGGATAACATTTAGTTTTTACATAAAATTGCAGAGCATGTGGGAAAAATTCCAGAAATTCATGGAAACTGACATGCACTACAAATTTATTTAATCAGAAAAATGACCATGGACATCAAAATTCAAAAGCCACATATCTAGGGACTTGGACAGAGTAAACCTAGGGTTTTTGATGATAAAAATCTTCTCTTATGTGGCATCTGATCCTAAGTACAAGTTTCCCCAGGAATTAAGAGCACATTGTATGAGATTCCTTAATGCAGAGCAGTATATGGGCTGTTTGAAACATTCTCTCTCAAGTGGAAACATTCTAGACTGTCCTACTTTAGAAAACATGGGAAAAATAAAAATCTCCAGTACTCTATCAGACCATTGGGACTTTGCAACACACTCATTACATCAATGAGGAAAAAAAATCTCAAATGGAAAAGCCAGTGGACGCTGGAGACACCATGATGATGGAGTGCTAGATATAGACACCCTGAAATCCCAAGATCAGGCCTGACTGGGTCTCTTAAGCAACATTCCCTATGAGAACTGACAAGTGGCATGCCACCTGGTACTCCTTCTGCACATGTCAATCAGGAAAAGAAATAGTTATCCAGGGCTGATGTGTAATATGATGATCTCTGTAGGCTCAGAATGAGATGAACATGACTCTTGTGTGCATGGTTATCAGCTGTCACTCTCTCTGGCCAGGACCAGCCTTGCACTGAACTGGATCTTATACAAACCTGGACCCAAGAAGGCCCAGGTTTCCCCCTCTGGCTTCCCCACCTTCCTCTTCCTCCACACAGCAGGACTGCTGAGGTTGAGAGGATATTCTCATTCCTGGGGCTCTGCCTGATTCTCCATGGAGTGCCTCAAGAGTCTCCTCCAGGGTCACTTCCCGTTCTGCCTTGGCAGAAGAAAGGCCTCACCTGTGGTAACGTCTGTTGCTTCGGTGCACTTCAGAAGCTCTTCTAAGGTTGTTGAGGTGTCAGATCTGGCCCAGTAACATCTCACTCAGCCTTTAAATCTCAAGTCTCTGGCTAATCCACGCCCTCCCAATCAATCTTTCCCTTCTGCTGTTTGACTATCACGTGACTGGATTGGGCCTTCAGGTTCCTACTGAGATCTGATCTTACCTGTCCTGGAGGGGTGGGTGTGGACTGCTTGAGTGGATTGTGTGGAGTGGAACTTGCAGACATTCACAGAAGAAGTTAGGGAACCACCTTTCATGCCTTGGATCACATAATAGGCTGGCATTTTATCTCAATAGTAGCTCAAAATGAGGATGAGGAGTTTGCAGGAAAAGCTACATAGGATTTCAGCATAGCACTTAGCTTAAAATCAGAGGTTTGGGTTACTTACCATCATGGAGTAGGTTCAGTCAGGATATTCTAGTCTCTTATTTCATGTTTAATTCAAAGCTACATTGGGATGTTTGAAAACACTAACTTTGGCATGCATTCATTCTTTTCAATGTCACAGAGGAACACAGCTAGTACTCATAAAAATTCCAATGTTGGAGGGATGACTCCACATAGGAAGTGTTCAAGACCAAAGCAAAGAAGGGAAATGCAGGTCCTAGCATGCATGGTTTCATGAAACTATCTGACATTTCTCTACTTGAGGTTAAGTTGAACACTTGTTATCAAGCACCATCAAACCTGTCAGTATTTGCACATGCATAACCTGAAATTTCAACATTTACAGTTTTAGATATAAATCTCAGTGGCCTTAGGGGCACCATCATTGTTGTGCAAACATCACCAAGTAGATCTCTGGGAAGAATTTATCTGCTTTCAGGAAAATGTGGACTCATCAAATAGTAATCCTCTGATCCCTGTCCTCAACCTCAGCACCACTCACTTCAATTTCTCTGTTTAGGAATTTGCCTGCTACCATAGGTGGAGTGTTTTTCCTGACCGTTGCCATATTGGAGGTAATTTCCACTGTACCAGTCTTGAAAGGGGACAACTAGGAAATAACTTAGTATCCAGTAGTTACTGTCAAAATCTCCTCTTTATCCAGGTTATGGGATTTTTTTCTATTACATGAAGATACCATATTCTGTTTGTTCACTTATTGTAGCATTTTTTTGTTTTCTTGGATCATAGGAGAAATATATGACACTATATACCCTACATCCTGCACTGCCAAGTTTGCACAAAATCTAGACTCCACAAATAATTTCTAAAAGTAAGAGAAGCAGTGAGGAATATTTATGTCAGTATTAAGGCCGTATGTCTTTGAAATACCAACTTATACATTACTTGCTAAGTAAACCTGGATTGCCCTATTCAGAGCTCTGACTTTCTGCTAACAACGTCTATGTATATCCTTGTATTATCTAATTTCTGTCAAAAATTCTGATAAATCAGGTCACCAGAAATCATTATTGCTATCTGATCACCCTTCAAATCTGATCAGGGTTCCTCCTTGCTTGTCTGCAGCAAGAATCCTGACCATCTGTCCAGCCACAGTCTTTCAACTCTGATTCTGTTTTGTAGCAATAGTTTCACATTTTCAGATCCCCACCCTTCTCCTTGGCTATAAACTCTGTTATATGGACTTACATTGAGCAGACCCACTTTCCCCACTGTGTCTTCCTTATTATATGTATTTCCAGGTCCTTAATAAACATTTCTTAGTAATGATGCAGTAAGTGTCATAGGACAAGTTCCACCATACCAGTATTGAAAGAGGAGCCATTAGGAAATAAATTAGTCCCTAGTACCTACTGTCAAATTATCCTCTTTTAATCAAGTTATGTAATTTTCTGTTAAATGAACACAAATATATTCTGTTTCTGTATTCAATGTGGCATTTAGTTGGTTCCTTTGATTAGGGAAAAAGTATATGATACCTATTTACCCTATATCCTACACTAGCAAATTTGCACAAAATCTAAATTCAACCAATACATTTCTAAATGTAATAGAAAGAGGGATGAATATTTATGTCATATAGAGTAGCCCAGTATAATGGCCATAAGTCTTTTAAATGCCTAAGTATTCATTACTTGCTTAATA
Organism: Peromyscus eremicus; assembly: GCF_949786415.1. Classification (NCBI taxonomy): domain Eukaryota; kingdom Metazoa; phylum Chordata; class Mammalia; order Rodentia; family Cricetidae; genus Peromyscus; species Peromyscus eremicus. The sequence continues at coordinate 2,273,239 of NC_081420.1, read as the reverse complement.
AACCTGGACTGCTCCATTTAGAGTTTTGAGTCTCTGCTAACAATGTCTATGCACATCCTTCTGTTATCTCATTTCCTTCAAGAATACTGATAAGTCAAGTCACCACAAATCAGTATTTCCATCTGATCACACTTCAAATCTGATCAGGCTTCTCTTCCCCCACTGTGACCCAGGTGAAGTCTACTCATCCTTGCCTGACTGCAGCAAGAATCCTGACATCTATCCAGCCACAGTCTTTCAACTCTGATTCTGTTTTGTTGCAATAGTTTCACATTTTCAGATCCCCACCCTTCTCCTTGGCTATAAACTCTGTTATATGGACTTATGTTGAGCAGACCCACTTTCCGCACTGTGTCTTCCTTATTATATGTATCTCCAGGTCCTTAATAAACATTTCCTAGTAATGATGTCATAGGACAAGTTCCTCTTAGGCAGCAGTTTCCTTGGATTTTGGTTATCTAATATAGCACCAGGTGAGTGAGCACTTTTGTCAAAACATGACCACATTCTTGCAGAGACCTAGGGATCTTCTCAGATCACCTCAAGAATCAAGTGTGGTCCTGGAATCATGTGAAAGGATCTAAAGCTCACTTGTGCTTTCAATGCTGCTCTAGCATGACCTGACTTGACATTATTGCCCCACATTAGAAAGGCAGGTAGGATCACCCTTCATCTGTATGCTTCACTACAGTGGACACTTTCATGAATAAGTTTGTTCATTGAAGACAATTTATCATCTACGCACAGGTTTTCATATGAGGTCATGCTCAGTGGCAACTCCATCCATGAGCTCTTGCTAGGAAAACAAAGTTCCTAAACCTACCCTAGATGTACTGAACCAAGTCCTCAGGTAGGTGCTGACCTCCACTGAAGTCTGGAGAGCCCTGTGAACCGTAGTTGTAAAAATGAGAGGAGGTACATGTGTAAACAGAACAATGCTGGGAACCTCACAGCTATTTCTCTGTAAGTCCCATACTCAAAATAAGAGACATCAGGGAGAATCATTTTAGCAATGCTTTATTCCCTTACCTGCCAGGTCCTCACAGATAGGAATGTGTACCCCCAGAAGCAACCCAATGACAGGTGTGTATGCACATGGATCTCTCTGTCTCTTTAAACATTTTAACTGTCTCTTCCTCTGTTCACCATAAGACACCTGAATTGATTTTTATTTCTAATTACATTTTTATTTATTTATTGAGACAGTGTCTCACTGCATAACCCATACTGACCTGGAATTTTCTATGTAGACCAGATTTGCTGACTGATAGCAATCTGACTGTGTCTACCTCCATAATGACTGATTAAAGACATACACCACTACACCAGTGTGTGTCTGTGTGTGTGCATAGTGTGTATGTGTAGTATTTTACTGTTTATATAAAACAGTGTCTTCATATCAAAATGAATATTTCAGTATTTATATAATTTTGTTGTTGTTTTTTGAGACAAGGTTTCTCTGAGTAGCTTTGGCGCCTTTCCTGGAACTCACTCAGTAGCCCAGGCTGGCCTCTAACTCACAGAGATCTGCCTGCCTCTGCCTCACAAATGCTGGGATATAATATTTAAATGAAGTGTAATACTTAAATTAATGCTATCTGATCCCAGAACATTTCTACAGTTTAGGACAAACCTAATATCTATTCTTCACACTTATACATTGTTCCTTTCCATTCTCTATATTCTGTCTAATGGACACATATTCTAAAACGTCACATAAATAAAATCATAGCATACTTAACCTGAAGTCTGGCTTGTTAGTTTGACATAATGCTCTTTAAAATTCTTTTTAAATTATATTCTCATATTCACAAAACAATAAATAGCATGTAAATATGAACTTCAAAAAATACTGTGGCCACATTACAAAAGCAATAGCTTCTTTCCTCCTTTCTTTCTTTCTTTCTTTCTTTCTTTCTTTCTTTCTTTCTTTCTTTCTTTCTCTCTCTCTCTTTCTCTCTCTTCCTTCCTTCCTTCCTTCCTTTCTTTTTTTAACTTCTAAAGTTCAAACAGAGAATTTACCAGGTTCTCAAAGTATTCCTTTTCAGCAGGACTCTTTGAATTACATTACCCATAAGAATGTATAGAAATTGGCATGTGAGTCAGACAATTGACTTGGTCATCTGTTCTCTGTGATTCTTGTATGCATGCATGCATGCATGAACTGAAGCCCACATCACTCCTATTCCTCCCTTCCATCTGTGCTGTCACTGTCACTGGGAGGAAGTGTCACTTCCTGTCTCAGTGGGTTGCCTCTAAAGTTGACTAAGAACAGATTTGTCATTTCTTCCATGCAGACTAGAATCCTTGCAGTTTGCTGTTGCTGAGAACAAGAGTCCCCAAGTTTTTCACGTTTCTGATTCTCTTTGGCAGACATATTATTTCATTCCTCTATAGCCAAAATGTGTGCAAACTTTGCCTTCGTTTCAGTCTCTGTGAAACCATGTGAGCCCTGCTTGGTTGATCAGTAGGCCGTGTTCTCCTGGTGTCCTCTTCTACTTTTATTCCACAGGGTCCCTTGACCTGTTACCACAGAAGTCAATGAAGACCTCCAATTTAGACTCTCTCTCCACGTATGAGTCTCTGCATCTGCTCCCATCTGCTGCTGGGGGAGGACACTCTGATGACACCAGGACAAGGCATCAATCCTAGGTCTCTGGGCTTTCAAGTTTCCAGTTCCTGGCCATCCAGGTAGTATAGAGCATGGACTCACTCTCTGGAGTGCACCACTTAAAGAAAAATGTTCAACATCCTTAGACATCAGGGAAATGCAAATCAAAACTACTTTGATATTCCATCTTACACTGTCAGAATGGCTAAGATCATTAACACAAGTGACAGCTCATGCTGGCAAAGATGTAGGGCAAGGGGAACACTCCTTCATTGCTAATGGGAATGTAAACTTGTACACCCACTGTAGAAGTCAATATGGTGGTGTAGCTTAAGTTTTCCTGCCTGGCCCATGGTCAGGGCAAATCTTTCTCACCTGCCAGTCCCACAGCCCTCAGACCCAACCAAGCAAACACAGAGACTTATATTGGTTACAAACTGTATGGCCGTGGCAGGCTTCTTGCTAACTGTTCTTACAGCTTAAATTAATCCATTTCCATTAATCTATACCTTGCCACATGGCTCGTGGCTTACCAGCATCTTCACATGCTGTTTGTCATCGTGGCGGCTGGCAGTGTCTCTCTGACTCAGCCTTCCACTTCCCAGCTTTATTCTCCTCCTTGTCCCGCCTACACTTCCTGCCTAGCCAATGGCCAATCAGCGTTTTATTTATTGACTAATTAGCAACACATTTGCCATACAGAACATCCCACAACATGGTGGTTCCTGAGAAAACTGATAATCAATGTACCTCAAGATCCAGCTATACCACTCTTAGTCATATACCCAAAGGATGCTCTATCCTATTACAAGGATACTTGTTCAACTATGTTCATTGTGCCTTTATTGAAAATAACCAGATACTGGAAAAAAACCTAGATGCCCCTCAACTGAAGAAAGGATGAAGAAACTGTGGCACATACACAGTAGAGTATTACTTAGATGTTAAAAAATGATATTGTGAAATTTTCAGGCAAATGGCTGGAACTAGAAAAAATCATCCGGACTGAGTGAGGTAACCCAGACCCAGAAAGACAAATCTGGTATATACCTACTTATAAGTGGATATTAGCTGTGAAGTAAATGATAATCGAGCTACAATCCACAGACCCAGAAAGGTTAGATAAAAAGGACTTTAGGGCCAAGCATGGATCCTCCCAGGAACTTGCTGGTTCAGGATGGTGAGAACCATCCCCTTCAAATCTGACTTCTCACTACTGTTTTATCTTGGTTTTCTTCTAGTTTGAGACACAAAAGAAAATAACTGTTAATCTGTTAAATTTCTTCTTCCTTAATGTCATTCTAATTGAAGAGGTAAAGGGATTTATTAATAATTAATTTTCTGGAAAGAAAAATGTTTGAAGACTCAATTTCAGAATCTTCTGAAAATTGCAATTCTACATTGCTCCTATATCTGCATTTTGAAATGAGGTGATAACAGAATGAGGAGCCAATGGAAGGAAATTTCTTCAATATTTTTCATATAATTTATTTCTTATACACAGCTGAATTTTTAAAATTAAACACCACATTTTGATATAGACAGCCATGAATTTCCCCTTCAAAACTTTACCTATCCTTTAGAAATGATATTTGACCCAAAGGCAAACCTTATTAGCAACTGAGAACTATGAGGAGGTGGATACAATGGTGGTTACAGTCTTGACCATTCTCATACATCTGGAATCCTACTGTAACACTTCAAGGATGTTGACCTTCAGTTGACTGATGAACTCAGGAAAAAGCCCCTCTGCAACAATGGGGTGTAGCAGCTGAAACTCCCTACCAAAAGGGCTTTGCAAGTGTTCTTTTTTCCCTTTATCATTCAGGGAGTTAACATACCAGGAAGTCTGTGAAGAGTTAGGAATGTACTTACAGTCCTCCAAGAAGTGTGATGAGTTGTGAAATATACCTCTATTCTCCTGGACTGTGACATTGTAAGAGTCAGTTTGGAGGGCAGATTTGATTCTTCAGATAGCAGTCTAAGGATCAGCCTGAGTCCATAATTACACACAACCAGGCCATCAACTTCCTCATTCCCTTAGATAAATCTCCAGGGCTGAGGGCCGACACTCAATCTCTCCACAATGATTCTGCATGATAGTTGTTATAGGAATGTGGTTTAAAGGTTGGAGTCGGACAGCAGGGAGAATAGAGCACAGAAAGCATGGTGGCTGCATGGAGGAAATGATAGCTTTGTGCTAATGTATCTGGCATCCTTCTTGACCAGGTAATATTCAAATGTGTTGGTAATCTTTCTTTCGTCAAGCTTCTTTTGTCTTTCTTTTGACAGAAGCTTGATTCATCTATGAAGACAGTACCACAACTGGAAATATGCCTCCATCAGTCTGTCCTACAGGAATTTTATTGACCAGTGAGTCACAGAAATGGCCTAACTCACTGTGAGCAGTGCCACCATGAGGAAGTTGGTCCTGGGTTGAATCAGAAGCAAGATGAGCAATCCATGGGAAAAAAAAAACAAAAAAAAAACAGCAAGTGTCCTTTTGTGGCCTCTATTTCATTTTATGCTTCCAGGTTCCTCCCTTGAATTCCTACTTTGGATTCTCCTGATGATGGGATGTAAGCAACAAATGAAATGAACCCTTTCCTCCACGAGTTGCTTTTGGTCATGTCATTTATCACAGCAATAGAAGACAGTCATGCTATGAGCTAAAAAACAATGTGAATCTCTGCATCCAGATCCCTCAGTCATTGGATGGGGTTTCTAGCACGACAATTAGGGTGTTTGGCCATCCCATCACCAGAGTAGGCCAGTTCGGGCTGTCTCTCGACCATTGCCAGCAGTCTGTTGTGGGGGTATTTTTGTGGATTTCTGTGGGCCTTTCTAGCACTTTGCTTCTTCCTATTCTCATGTGGTCTTCATTTACCATGGTCTCCTATTCCTTGTTCTCCCTCTCTGTTGTTGATCCAGCTGGGATCTCCCGCTCCCCCAAGCTCTCTTTCCCTCCATCCTCGCCCTTCATTACCCCCACTCATGTCCAGGCTGTTCATGTAGATCTCTTCCATTTCTCCATCATTGGGCGATCCCCGGGTTTTTCTTTGGGTCCTGTTTTCCAGGTAGCCTCCCTGGTGATGGCTAGGCCCCGGGTGGAGCTCTGGGAGTCCAATTAGTGAGAAAGAGGAGGGTTTATATGAGCGAGAATTGTTGAGACCAAGGTTGGATAAAGCACAGGGACAAATAGCCAAACGAATGGAAACACATGAACTATGAACCAATGGCTGAGGGGTCTCCAACTGGATCAGGCCCTCTGAATGGGTGAGACAGCTGATTGGCTTGATCTGTTTGGGAGGCATCCAGGCAGTGGGGCTGGGTCCTGTGCTCATTGCATAAGTTGGCTGTTTGAAATCTGGGGCCTATGCAGGGTCGCTTGGCTCAGCCTGGGAGGAGGGGACTGGACCTGCCTGGACTGAGTCTACCAGGTTGATCTCAGTCTGCGGGGGAGGCTTTGCCCTGGAGGAGGTGGGAATAGGGGATGGGCTGGGGGGGAAGGTGAGGGGGGCGGAAGGGGGGAGAACAAGGGAATCTGTGGCTGATATGTAGAACTGAACTGTATTGCAAAATTTAAAAAAATAAGAAAATAAAAAAAATAATTAAAAAAACAATGTGAAGCAGCAGTTTTCCCTTCTTTGTACCAAGGAGTTTGAATCCAAATAGAAAAATGGGGATTAAAGATCCCTGATCTACGTGAAATGAGTTGTGAAACTTTTCAAGCCCATTGTCCAAAATATCTGTACAAGTTTTCACTTTGAGGATCCCTGAACAGTGGCACATGTATGCAACGAATTCTTGTTCACAGTGGAAAGGCAGTGAGGTAAGGCCAATCCTTTTCCAGAGTACATGAGGTAGGGGTAATGCTCAGTGACATTTTAAAAAGTCCACCATGCCACCACTTGTCTCAAAGAAGAGTCCGGCCAAAGCTTCTTGTTGCCCTCCATTTATGATGTGGAAGGTGAGTGTTGTCTGATACTCAGAAGTTTGTCCTCAGTCATCAGAATCTCTCACATGGGCTCAACTCTGCCACAGATCATCCTATAGCAATCTTGCCTGAATTTTCAACCTGTCCTCTGATTGCTGTTCTACCACAGACTCTCAAGGATAGTTCTAAAGTTCTCAGATGAGAGTGAAGGAGGCAATGAAGCTGCTGAAACTCTGAAGAACCATGTCTAACCAAGACACTATCAAAGTTTAGATGGCTTTTTCAGTGAATAACATGTTCACATTAGCACATTGGTTACAGAGTCTTCCTCAGTCTACCACTAAAGAGGAAGCCAGTGTCTAGAACATTAAGAAGCTACAGAAATGATCCCTGGAACTATATTCTTTTTTCTAATTGGGTCTCTGGGAGTTATTTAGCTCACATTCAATCACCTCTATTTACCCTACCCAGATGTGTATATCCTTAACTACTAACCTCATACTGTGACTTTTTTTAAAAACCATCAAGACTAATTTTGTTGCCCAAGTATTCTTGGGTGTGTGGTCTTTCACTGATGTGGTTGGCTTACCAGGGGCTATGTCTTAGAGAACAATGACTCTGTCTCTCCCAGCAGCAAACCTTGCAGTAGCTCGATGGCTAAGGGTAGAACTTCATGCCTAGTTGCCTTGTCCAAGCTGGGATTTGTTATGCTTGGCTTTCACAGGTCTACTATGTGCTTTCACATTAACTGTTAGTTCATCTGTGCAGCTGTCCTGTTGTGTCCAGAAGACACTATTTCCTTTCAGTCATCAAATGCCTCTGGTCACACTTTCCACCCACTCTTCCACAGTGATCTCTGAACCATAGAGGAAGAGTAGTTGTGTATATGTTCCGTTTCCAAGTGAGCACGCTGTAGTCTCTTAGTCTGTATGACCAGTTATAGGTCTTTATGTGAATTGCTATCCACCTCAAGTAGAAGCTTCCATAAAAGGTTTGAAAGATGCATTAACTTTAGAGTATAAGTCAGTAGGAGTTCATTTAATACCATGGCTGTTTAGAAGCATTAAGTGGTAGATTCTTTCCTGGGGCCTATAATCTATGTAGCCATGGGTTTTCAGGCCAATCATAATACCAGTTATTGATTTCATCTTGTGAAGTAGGACATAAATCCAATCAGAATTGATTGGCTAGCCCCATGATGGTCATGCCACTACTGCACCAGTGGAAATGTCACGCCAGCTCAGTCATAAGTGTACCTCACAGGGTTCACCGCTGTGCAAGATTGACAGTTACTTTTCTACAATAGTAGTATGAATAGCGCCTTCCAGCCCTATGAAAGCTTTCTAGTAGAAGTGAAGCTTCTAGTTCAGAACCAGCTTCATTTCTTCTTGTTCTATAACTTAGGTATGTTTTGTTTTCAACAACAGGGTCTTACCATCAAGTTCTGGTGGGTAGCTAAGACATTGGCTAAGATTTTCAAAAGAATTAATCTACTCAAGGCACCGGGATTTTTATTTGTTAACATCTGAAATTTAGTAAGAGCATTGTCACCTCATTATGGATAACTCCATTCTCAATCTCTCTCTTTCTCAGCTTTATTTTCAATATATGAACATAATTCTATTGTTATATAAATCTAAACCCATTTAACAATCTACATTCTATATACAGATGCACATTTCCATCATTTTATCACTATCTTCCAAATAATATTGCAAGAATATTATTACCCCTGTTCCCTTATATTATTGGGCAAATAATATAACAGATTAATTTCTACAGATGGAACAGCAATCAGAACAAAATTACCACAAACTGTACATTTACACAGTGATATAAATCATTCATTTTCTTGGTTTACAAAGTAACATATTTTTTAATTTGTTAAGAGTTCATATATAAGTACTATATTTACACTATTTTTGCCATTTCTAAGCCCTACATGCCTATCTACTTCTTGTGAGTTTCATGACCCCTTCTTTAATTATTCTTACTACATATGTATAAAAATGTACATTGTTAATCTATTTAACATTGATCTGATGGATTTGTAATTAAGGCTGACCACTTAGGGTTGGAATAGCTATCAGGGAGCTTGTCTTAAAGGAAAATGCTTCTCTCTCCCTCTGCAACAATTGATTGCATGTATCTCTTCATCTAGGCGGACCTTGTGAAATTTGACCCAATGCATATTGCCAAAACAATTGCTGTTGTCATAGTACAGGTCTTGTTTAACCAACCACATTGTTGAGGTTTCAGGAGTTCAGCTTCCCTGTAATGTTTAGAAGACATCTATCAGCAGACATCCATCTCCTCTGATTCTTACAGTGTTTCTGCCCTCTATTTTATGACTTTTCTTGAGCCTTGGGTGTGGTTTGCACTGTAGATGTATCAACTCAATTCAGACATTTTTACCAGAAAACTTCTTTGATGAGATCTATACTTATCTCTAGTGTCAAAATAAATACTTAGAATACAGTTAGGAAATTTGAGTACAAGAAAATGGTAGTAGTGGTTTCTCCTCTAAAGTATACAGCCGGCGGTCATATATGGCAGAAATAAAAACAGGTAGTTGACTAGGTTTACAGTATCAGGAATAAATTCCTTCTAATGATGGACTTTACTTCCAATTACATAGCAGTTGGTTTTCACCAAGATAAAAGTACCAGTATTGTGCCCTTAAGAATATCTTTCTATAATGGCCAATGTAGTGGTTCATAGGTATTGCCACTTAGTAAAATTACTGAAAAATACACTCATAATTTGTTTGTGTGTACATACATAGAGTGTTTTTAAATGGAGTTTATGGTACAAGGAGTGAGAGTGATCCCCACAGAGAGCCATAGGCTATTGAACAAAAACTCCAGTACCAGGCATGGGAAATCTTCCTTCAAGTTGTGAGACAAGGGAGTTCATGAGACCCTGAACACAATATGGGCATCTACCATTGGCCTTTGAGCATGGCAACAGGTAGAGCACTAGAGAGAGAGAGATAGCAGAGAAAGAGAATTCATTTTATAAGAAAAACCTAATCTAATTTGTTGCTCTATTTTTTATATTTACTTTCAAGTTGTCTAAATATTAAAACTATATTCCTTAAAATTCCAAATTGCATTGTTTCCAACATCATGTTATCAGCACCTTGACCACTGTAACAAAAATTCTTACCCTACATTGAGAATCCATGTTCCTGGCTCTTCCCAAACAGTGTAGATTTAATCTACTATTCACAATAACTATGTGTCAGCAGCTCTTCTATTGCTGTGATAAATATCATGACCAAAAGCATGTCCTTCTCGCAGTCTACCACTAAAGGAAGGGGTCAGATCAAGAATGCAGCACAGGCCCAGATGTTGCATGAATCCTAAATGGTCTTATAATAAAAACCCAGAGCCAGATATTGGAGTAAATGCTGAAAGATCAGAGGAAACAAGCCACAGCTACTTCTCACCTTGACAACTCTTCAGCTGATCCTGTCTCCACAAATCCTCAGATTGAATACTCCTGAGTCCTCAGCCAAAAGGCTCTAGTTCCTGTCTCCCCATGCCTTATATACCTTTGTCTGCCCAGACATTTCACTTCCTATCTCAACCTTCTTAATGTTGGGATTAATGGCGTGTACACTTCCCAAATACTAGGGTTAAAGGTCTGTGCCACCACTGCCTGGCTCTGTTTCTTTCCTAGACTGGATCAATCTCATAAAGCCCAATGTGGCCTTGAACTTATAGAGATCCAGATAGAGCTCTGCCTTCTGAGTACTAGGATTAAAGGTGTGTGCCACCACTGCCTGAACTCTATGTTTAACTCTATGGCTGGCTCTGTCTTCTGATCTTCAGGCAAGTTTTACTAGGGTACAACAAAACATCACCACACCCAGGGACAAAAACAGAAGCAGAGACCCTGGAGGAATCTTGCATCTAGCTTTCTCATCATGGCTCCCTCAGCTTCAACAACCCAAACACGCCAGTCCAATGGTAACCCCACACAGGGCTGGGACAATCCACATCAATTATTAATCAAGAAAATGCTCCAAATACTTTCATGCAGACCATTCTGACAGAGTCATTTCTCAATTGAAGTCTCCTCTTCCAAGATGACCCTAGCTTGTGTCAAGCTGACAGAATCTCACCTCATAAAATAAAACTTACAGATCCATTGTCAAACTGATAAATGCCATATGATATCCTTCAGTGTTTATCAGGCTACTTGGACACTCTGTGATTTCAAGCATTCTACAAATGTGAACTTAACAGATAGTATTTTTTCTCTATCTAGTAGGTGAAGGACATATAAGTGGTATAAAGTGGTAAGGAGCAATCTGAACTCAGGCTAGCGACAATGGAGGAAAATGCCCAGCTTAGGCACTTTGCCAACCTGAAGTCTGATCATATCACTAAGATCATTTCAAGTGTTGTTTCCTCATAGATTATTCCAAAATCTCCATCTTTTATCCACATGAATCCTTTCTGAAGTCTCCCAAATCCCCAGACATTTAGAGTTCATATATTCACTCACTGACAAGAGCAACATAAAATTACCCTGGGAAGGTTACTGCTTTGGTCAAAAAAGAGCCTTTCATATTTATATTAGGGATTATCAAAGAAACAGTGAGCCTTTCCCATCATTTTCACAGTGAAGATCTTGTGTTTTCTATGATGTTTCATAGCTAATGACTCATCAAGACTTAGGCTGAGTGTTGTTGCACAAATCCTAAATGATCTTAATAAAAAACCAGAGCCAGATATTGGGGTAAATGCTGAAAGGTCAGAGAGACAAAGGAACAAGCCACTAGAGAAACTTCTCACCACTCCTGAATCCTCAGTCCTATCTCAGTGAATCCTCTGACTGAAAGCCACTGAGTCCTCAGCCAAAAGGCCTGAGTCCTCAGCTGAAAAGTTACAGTTCCTGTCTCCTCAGGCCTTATATGCCTTTCTCCACCCAGCCATTTCACTTTCTTCCTAATGCTGGGATTAAAGGTGTGTGACTCCCAAGTACTAGGATTAAAGATGTGTGCCACCACTGCCTAGCTCTGTTTCTCTCCTAGACTGAATCAATCTCATGTAGCCTAGGGTGGTTTTGAACTCACAGAGATCAAGACAGATCTCTGCCTCCCAAGTGCTAGGATTAAAGGTGTGTGCCATCATTGCCTGGTCTCTATGTTTAATCTAGTGGCTGGCTCTGTACTCTGATCCACAGGCAATCTTTATTTGATACACAATATATCACCACAGAGTGTATTTATGTTGATTCCACCAACTATGAAGAGATGGACTTGAACTCAAAAGAATTGCTTCAGTGTGTTGTTTATTCATATTGGTCAAAAAAGCTATGCTCTCTGCAGCACTCATTGACTTCCTTATATTCAGTCAAGTACCAACTGACATCCTCACGTTTGGTGCTTGGAAATATTAATTAGTGGCCATCATAAGAATAGTGCTCATAAATGGCCCCAGAGCACAGAGAAATGCTTTGGTGGAAAGGAACTATAACTATGGAAAGATTCCATAGTTAAGCAATGTGGCTCCACTGAAGAGTAATGGTCCCACAGGGGACATTTTCTCACCAGTACTGGATACTGTTTCCAGAGAGAACCCCAATAGTTTCTCTGAATACTGACTTCTGCAGAAGAATGACCATGTAGACTGAACCTCCAAATGATGACACTGGTTCAAGTACAAGAAAACCTCATTAAAATTCCACAGCAGCTGGCAATCAAAGAGAGAATGTAGAAAATTCAGTCAGATAATAAAAGCAAGTGACATACTTGATAGAAATTTAATGATTTCCTGCTGCTGGCTCTCACATGAGATCTGACCAGTCAAAAGGAAGAGGTAAAAATGGAGAGTATACAGCAAATAATCAAGAAGGAATGTGGAAGATTAACCCACAGTCTAAAGATCATAGATATGAGACTAACAGTCATTCAGCTGAATTTGTGTTAAAGAAAAATGGCTTCTTACTTTTGAACTGTACCTCAACTTATCAGTGAAAAACATGTTCCTTACAAAGTCACTTACTCAAAATATAACCCATGGTCCATAAAGCCACTTCACTGAGGTTTGAAACAAAGTGTATCCCCCTCAAAAAAAACCCCCTCTGTAATATATGCTCTCACTGAGAACAATTCACTCGCCTTTTAAATTGGGTAATTTCTTCTGTAGTAAAATTGCCTCCAAATTTTTCCATGGTCTCCTTCCAAAATTCTTTCTTTGATATTTGCAAGAAGCTATAAAAACTGGGGAGAAGGATATCCCTACAGTTCTTTCTTTGTCTGAGGCTTCCCTAGAGCTCACTCCTACAACACAAATGAAGGAAAAGAACAGGTGGTTGATGACAAATTGGTGGGAGATTTGCAAATATAAAATCATCCTTTTAGGGGCCAGAATCACAAAGCACTGTGATCACATGTACACCAGCTAAACCCTATCAGAACATTCGTCCTTTAAATACTCACAAAGAGGAAAACTGGAGTCATTAAAAAGGAAAAAGTATAATGAACTCCTGTCCTTTTGTTCAGCACCAAAAGATGTACACAGTAAAGCTGCTCACATACTATCTATCTGGCTACATTACACACATAGAACTGAAATAACAATGTAGTCTTGTTCTGTCTCTAATCTCTGAAGGCATCTGTACTATATATTGCTATCATAAATACCAATACACACTTTCTTCAACCTCAAACAAATGCAGCCGAGAACCACCTTGGTAGAACATATGAGCACTGGGGAGAGTGTAGGTAGAAAGAACAGAAGAACTTCTATCACTCTTAGTCCAAGTAATGGATGAGTTTAGCCCCTGAGGTAAGGCATTTTCTGAGCTCTGTGTGATAGACACAATCAACAGGAAAATGGTCATCGACAGGAACATCATCACTGAGGCAAAGGACACACCTGTTCTGGTGATTCAGAGCCTTGAAAATGCTCTCACACACAGTTCAAATGGTCAGAAGGTTCACATGTAACGTTCCTCTGATGTACAACCTCCCTAATCACATTCATACCTATGCTCTTTTTCAGTAAAATGAAATCACCTGTCAAATACAAACAATGAAAAATTCGTCATGGTGGTCTTGCCCTAAATATAGGAACTGTTCAGGAATGAGTTACAGGGAACATCCTTCACATTCTAAAACCCTGATCAGGCTTCAAGGATACCTTACTACACTGGATGCATCACTGCTACTCTGAAGACCTGGATACAAAGAGCCATTTCTCATGTAAAGGAAAGCACTCTGTTCTTGACACCAAGAATGCTCAGACATCAAAATGGCTTTCCCTTGTGGGATGCAAGGCCTAGTCCCATAGGTATGATCAAATGAGTTCTTTCCTAAATAGGTTGTTACTTCCCTCCTTCTATTGTGTAGAACAACACACACTATTCCTTTGTTGAAATGAACTCTAGTTGCTCTTTAGCTTACATATAAGAGAGTCCCCATGCTGACACTGAGCTAACTATACCTATAGATGTCTAGACTTTCTCAAAATGTAAAGGGATTATGTGCCCTACTTGACAACTGTCTAAAACAGAAATTACTACTAACCAGTGTCCTTGCTTGAATCAAATACATTTTCATTATTAACTTTTGCTTCATCAGCAAGCTAAGTGCCTGAGAAGATGAATTATAAACCAGTACTGGGAATCGTGTGACTTCTTCAATTTTATATTGTGAATTAATGTTTTACACATGTTAATTAAAACCCATTTTGTACCTTTGGATGATTGTGAGTGAGTGTGAGTGTGAGCAACTCTCAGACTTCAGTGTAGAAGCTTTCCTCCTCACAATTTACCTGCTGTGTGTTTCTACTCCTCTTCTACCTCTATTATGTAAACCTCTGTTAAAGACTGTTCTTCCAGGAAAGTTCAGCTGAATGCATACTCAAGAGTTAATTATATGTTTAACACCAAAGATACCTGACTAAACCATGCATTCAGGAGAATTCTAATTTACTGTATGGCCAAAATTTACCTAAGGTTACCCAACAAAAAACTAAAACTCACCACTTCAACACCAAAACTAGCTAAAATGTTTAAAGTCTTTTATGTGTTCAGGATATAGACTTGAATCCTAGACAAAAGGCTAAGGACATAAGAGGCAGCCAATACTTTCTCTCTTACTTTCCAAGTCATCCAGGATTCAGAGAATTATGGAAATCTTTAATATGTCATAAAACTCCTTAAATCACAGTTCAACTTGACCAAAACATGGTACAGAGACAGCTGTGTTTAGACTCTGGTGGTAAAGTTGGAAATGCATGAATTCCTATGGCTATTGGATCCTGAATGATTCTACTAGAAGACCCAGATGAAAAACATGGTATTTCAGAATTTGGCATTTGTCCCACTGGGTTGAAGTGTTGCTTTATGTCGTCTTTATGGTTGTCCCTCTGTTTCTCCTTCTGGAAATTGGAGAGCTTTGAATACTGTTGGAACTTTTTAAGACTGTAGACCTTGAGATAGACTGAATAGATTTTACAATACTAGAGGAAATAAGTCTCTAGAGTACAATATTGGGTTCTATGTTCAACTGATGTGTTGGGTTATTGTATCAGTCAGCATTCACTAGAAGGACAGAACTTAGAGAGTCTCTCTATATAATTCATTATTCACACACACATATATTTATTTGTGTGTATATATTATTTATTTTTATAAATGTATTATAACTAATAAATATTCTGTAAATATATAAAGAGAATGTATTTATTAGGGAGAGAGAGAATATTTATTAGAACGGCTTATAGCCTATGGTCCAGCTAGTCCAACAATGGCTTTCTAACAACAGAAGGTATAAGAATCCAGTAGTTATTCAGTCCACCAGGCTGAATACCTCAGCTGGTCTCTAATATACACCAGAATCCCAAAGGATTAGGCTCTAATGCCAGTAAAGGAATGTACTTACCAATGAGAGCAAGCAGGCAAGGAAAGAGAACTTCCTTTTTTGTTGTTTTGGTTTTGATTTTGCAAGATGGAGTTTGTCGGTGTAGCACTGGCTGTCCTGGAACTGGCTATGCAGACCAGGCTCACCTCAAACTCAGAGATCTTCCTGCCTCTGCCTCCAAGTGCTGAGATTAAAGGCGTGCATTACCACTGCACAGCCTTAGAACTTCCTTATTTCATGTCTTTTATATAGGCTACCAGCAGAAGGTATGGCCCATATTAAAGGTGAATCTTCCCACTTCAAAAGATCTGGTTTAAAGATGTATCTTAAAACATCAAAGATTTGGATTAGAAGCATGTCTTCACGCTTCAAATGATTTAATTTAAAAAAAAAAACTCTCCACAGGTGTATCCAGCCAATTAGGTTTTAGTTAATTCCAGATATTGTCAAGTTGACAACCAAGAACTATGAACACAGTTATCATGTTAATAGAGGAGATTTATCAGAGCAAATCCTCTTTATCAACTTGATGGAGACTAATAATCACTATGGTAACATGTCTCTGAGTATTCTTGTAGAATATTTCTAAAATAATTCATCCTGGCATGAGAGATTCTAAATGTAGATGTCAACATTCTGATAGGTTGGGATACCAAAGTAAACAAGAGCATGAGATGAACACCAACATGTTTTATTTTTTACTTCTCACAGTGAACGTAATAAGACCAGCTTCACCACACCCATCCAGCCATGATTTCCCTTCCAGTATGGTCTTTACTGAGGTGTTCTCTCACACCAATGAGAAAGGTAGCTAACATAAGTGGTTTGTAGATGCAAGTTCAAGAAGCCTAATGTTACACATTAAGACTAAAACAATTCAGCTGAGGGATCATAGAAGTAATATAGCTCCCTGGTATGCCCACAGTCATGAAACAAGATCTTAAGTAGAGGAATGATTTTTTTTTCACTTTAAAGCATTTAATCTGACCACAACTTTACAATGTGCAGAGAGTGAAAGACTTTGGGAAATCCACCCTCATGGATAGTCTTCCTTGCACCCCTCATTTAAGGCTCAGTGATCTATGCAAAGGAGGAAATGGAAAGTTTCTAAGAGTAAGAGGTGATTGACAACTCCAAGGAAACAGAATTTTCAGATACGTCAGGGATGATGCACACATGAACTCACACTGACTGTGACAGTTATGCAGAAGGCCTGCACAAACTCAAGCTAAAAAAATCCCAGCACAGAAATACTAAAGTGAGTACAATGTCCCACCTCTTGAGAAGAAGCTATTTGTAATTGATAGCTTCTGAAAAAGGGAAAATCAGTTTTCTTAAACAGAATATCACTAGGTAGATCACACACATTCCAGAACTGATGTGAAGCTCAGTAGTCAGGCAACCCAAACTGAACTACTACTTTTGGGTTTTGTATGCTTTATTGGTTGGTTCTAGTTTGGGGATTTTTTTAAGAGATAAAAAGAAGAAAAAGACAGGTAGACTACAAGGGTGTGGATGGAAGGAGTTAGGGAACCAATCAGAGAAAATGTGATCAAACTATATTAAATAAAATACTCAAACTGTAAATAAACAAACACATAAGGAAGTAAAAGCAATTACAAAGAAATAGTCTTCTGGGATCTTCCCCATAGTACAGGCTTCTCATGTTTTCTCTAACTGGAAGAAACCATAACATGGGACTTTGAAATCTCCTGTTACTTAGACCATTTGTTACAACTCAATCACAATTGAATAATTCCTCCAAACTGTCCAATCCATTAACCCAAACCAGACAATATAGAAAGGAAAGTGGAACCATCCCATACCCCAAACATAGAACCCTAACCATGTAGGCAGAACTATACTCTGGTCCAGTTCCGTTGCTACACAGGGAATATTTCTTTACATGTGTTGGGTGACATATATGATTTTGATTTCAGTAAAATCTGGCTAAGTGAAGTGACCTCATCTTTCTTGCTCTTTTCTTCTTTAAATCCATGAAGAAAACAAACCCATTTGTGCATGCCTAGGTTGACTCATATTTTCTTTAATGGATTTTTGGTATTTCTAATTATGTGTATTTATGAGGGGAGGTATGTAAGTGTGGTGCAGACAGAGGTCAGAGGTATCAGATCCACCCAGAGCTTTGGTTACAGGTGGTTGTGAAATGCCTTGTGTGGGTGATGGGAATAGAACTTTGGTCTTCCATAAGAGGAATATGTGTTCTTAAATGCTGAGCTATCTTTCCAGCCCCATGATGGATTCATCTTGAGGGCATTATTTTATAGGACTGTCCTAGACACATTCAAGTTCAGTACCTGCCAAGCCAAAGTGCAGAGGAACTGGAGGGAAGGATCATTAGCTTATTGTGTTCTCTATATAAGTCCTTGAGAAGGGAAACAGACAGACAAACAATGACTGTCTATGATGAAGCTGATCATTTTATTTTCTTCCTCTCTCTAACAAGGAAGGTCTTTCCTCAGACATTATACTCAATTCTAATATTTGTGTGCAGAAGGGCAACAGAATTATTTCACATAGTCTATATAGAAATATGCTATTGGCATCCAGACTAGAGGGGTTGATATTGATCAATTTCTGGAATTCATCACTGTCTTAGGGTTTCTATTGCTGTGAAGAGACACCATAACCACAGCAACTCTTTTGAAGGAAAACATAAAATTGGGGCTGTCTTAGTTTCAGAGGTTTAGTCCATGTTGTCATGGTGAGAAGCATGGCAGCTGACAAGCAGTCATGGTGCTGGAGAAGGAGCTGAGAGTTCTAAATCTTCATCTGCGGGCAACAGAAAGTAAATTGTCACACTGGATGTGGCTTGAGCATATATGAGACCTCAAAGCCTGCCTCCACAGTGGTACACTTCCTCCAACAAGGCCATACCTCCTCCAACAAGGCCAAACTTCCTAATATTGCCACTCCCTAGGGGCCAGCATTCAAACTTTTGGGGCTCATACATATTCAAACCACCACAATCACGAACTGATTGCTCCAGAGAGATTTCATGAATTTTACCCAAAGAGAGATTGCTTTTATTATTTATCCTTGAAATCATAAATTGGGTGCTCTGGCACTTTGTCTGCATCTCAATTTTCACTTTGCCTTTTTGAATCAAAATAAAATGGCTCATTATATTTTTTGTTAATATATGAAAAAGTATTTAAGCAAGCTAAGACATTTGGTAATATTAATAATATTCATACCCAAAACCAATGCACGTAGACTAAGAGCTCCTTAGTGATAAGGCCCTGGCTAGTGCCACAGTGTGATTTGATTTTACACTGTTCAGGGTGACACCTGATTTGGGTGCTGGAAGAAGGGAGGCCTCCACTACATGCAGATCAAGGGCAAAACTTGGAATGCTGGAAAAAAATACTGCCTACACTGTGAAGTGTGTCAACTTCTGATAAATTGGTCAGATAGGAAGATTGCTATTTCTTAGAGAAATGACAGCAAATTTTCCCTAACAAAAAGACTTATGTTCTTCAGAGGCTGGAACTTTGGTTCCTTGTATAACAATCATATCCCCAATTTCCTGTCTTTTACCAAGCCCAGAAAGGAAACGAGGAAGTCCCTAAGGAGAGGAATTTCTCACATATTTCATCTGTGGTATCATAGTCCTTCTCTTTCCCCTCAGGCAGAAGGGAAGTTTCACAGCTGTGTCCAGCCAAGAATCTGTGCTTTCTTATTACTTAATAACTTGATAAACATATTATTTGATATAAAATGGAGTCCACTTCCCTTCTGCAGGAAATAGAAAGTCTCCATAGTTTCCATCAGACAAATAAAAAGGACTATAAGCCTCTCTATAAAGAAAGTCTGTCTTATACAAAATGCTAGCCTTACTTTGACTCATCCTTCTACAAAAGAAATCAGGAAGTGATTTATATTCTTTTAGAATAGAGCATCATACATATCTAGGGTACCAGTAAAAAATAGTGGTCTTGAGAAAGCACATAACAAAAACCATATCTATCTTGGGAACTTATCCTAGGGACATTAAATTGGATAACACTGACAGACCCCCGACCACATTGGTCAGAGTAGCCTTTCTGGACACATGACTGAGAGATCAAAGGAGGGTCAAATGAGCTCTCCCATCTTCGTCTTCACTTCACAGATGAACACCACAGAATCCATGATACCTTCGGGTCCCTGCTGGCTTGCTTCTTGAGCACATGGAAAACCAGACACTGAGGTGCTTAGAAAACATGTCTTAGACTAATTTTCAACATATCATCTGATGGTAGGTTAAAATGGTCACCAGATGGCAGTCTTAAATATAGCTATCACACAATTAGACATATACTGAAGCACAAAGGGAAGACCTCAGAAGTGCTCAAAATAAGTCCAAGTCTTCTCTGACCTTTGAGATCACCCAGAATTAGCTAAATACTGAAAGATGGACTTTCAGGTTTAGCTGCAGAGTACTCTGCCATGGATGAGGATCTTGGAAGGAAAGCCAAGGATCAGAAGGGGAATCCTCCTCTTACAAGGTGTCACCACTCAGTGAGAAATCCTCAGATATCAATCCTGACTTCCAGCAATTTCAAAATTCCCCTTCTCAGGGGAGCCCTGTACCTATGATTTAAAGAACAAACTAGTAAGATATCCATCTACATCCCCACCCCAAAAGGAATGTTCCCTGACAGGGAAGTACCTAGAGGAAAGAATGGGATGACAGTGGTCTGTATGCATCTCCTTTGTGCTGTCAGAAATAAGGAAATCTAAATGAGCTGGGAAGCTATACCAGTAACCCAGATCATTCCCTGTCATTTGAGCACCTAAACCAGATATGTAAATTAGCCTGGGAGGATGGGATGTTACACTAGAAGAGACCTTCAAAAAAGAAGGTAATGTTAATGAAATAGAAAAAAAAAAAAAGAAATAGGACAAAGGAGAGAGGGCAGATGTCGTGCCCACCAATGAAGCCATCTACATTCAAATCAAGAACAGACATCAGCCAAGACTAGACACAAATGACTGCATAGTAATTTTATTTACTGCACCATGAAGAGTCTTGAGGTTGATGAAACCCTTCAGTTATTCTCAGATATTCCACAGAGTCCAGGTGGACAACATAATGACTAGATTATGGGAGGTTGTAAGAATGTATACCCACAATGTGTAGCTATGAATCAAGAAGAAGATGATCTTCTAAAATACAATATTTTACACAGTTGAACCCAGACATTCATAGGAAGTATGAAAAGCTGATGGTTGGACCAGGCATGACTCTGCATGCTTTAGTTCAAGCTGAATTCTTCGTCATTCAAAATCTAGAACAGGAAAAGTTAAATGTTCAGGAAATGAATAGATACAATGAGAGACGGCTTGACAAAGGTTGTCCGAATAGAAACACAGTCTAAGCCAGGGATGTGATTCATTTCTTGACAGGAAGAACACTTCAGAATGGTTGTGTCCAGAGAGTCAGAGGCCACCGCCTTGAATCCTGAACAAACTGCAAGAGAAACAATTGGAAGAATTGATGCTCCCAGAACCAGATTTGTTCCCATCACTATCTTCCCCAAAATAACTGGATTCAGAATTCCCATGCTAGATCATGACATTTCCTATCAATATAAAAGAGACATGGGTAGTTTTGAGAGTGGAAGACCATAAGAACAGACTCATAATTCAAAAGAGGGCATGATTTGGGGGCCCTATTCTTATCATCTTTTTTTTTTTCAGTCTAAAAGCTACACTATTCAAGCATTTCAGGTGAGCTGATAAGGTGATGTTTCACTCAACTTCTTGTCTGTCCATGATGAGAACTCCATTTCTGTCACTCCTATGTAATAGTTCTTCATAGTCTATACCCTATTTGGGAGAGGTTTGAGATCTATTCTCAAAGTCCTGCTGCTTCTTCCTCCAGGGCAGCATGGCTGTCTGCTCTAGTGGAAAGTAATATCAACATGTCAGTATGGACAAATAGAACAACCCAGAGAAGGCAGAAGAGTCACTCCAGAGGTCATACACAGTGAAGATCCCTCCTATTTCTATATAAAACCCAATATTTCCTAAAGCTTCAAACCAGGAAGAGACAAATCTCCACAGTCAAAGATTTAATAAGTAAAGACTAATCCAAGGTTTTGACGAAGCCAAATCCTACACACCTCTCCAGGGTTTAGCCTGATAATCTGCCTGACTCTCCCCAATGCAATAGATCTAGCCTAGGTCCCATACCCAGTGCCCCACTGAGTCTGATCACACAAACCTGTGTTATGAACACCCTCTAGGTTTTGACAAGGACATGTCCCCAAACCACAGTACCTCCAATGACACATAACCTTTCCAGTCAGCCAGATGTAACACCATTCTCCAGGCTTGGACCAGGATGTACATCCCACTTGCTAGCCCCATATGTCCACCAGAATTTTTCCACTTAAGCTATTTCCAATTTCAAAGCCCAACCCAGCTATATCTTCTCTTCTGCCTCAACCTGCTGTATCTATATCAGACACAAAAATATCAAGAGAAGTCCAAATGCCCAGTTTGCAAAACAAAATGCAAACTGTATAAAAGATC
This sequence comes from Peromyscus eremicus, assembly GCF_949786415.1. Classification (NCBI taxonomy): domain Eukaryota; kingdom Metazoa; phylum Chordata; class Mammalia; order Rodentia; family Cricetidae; genus Peromyscus; species Peromyscus eremicus. The sequence goes on along the minus strand of NC_081420.1, from coordinate 2,251,267 downwards.
ATTCCTGTCCTACAGAAATATTTCAAAATGAGAATTGCCAAGATGATTTTTTTTTTTATTTTTTGAGACAGGGTTTCTCTGTGTAGCTTTGCGCATTTCCTGGAACTCCCTCTGTAGTCCAGGCTGGCCTCAAACTCACAGAGATCCGCCTGCCTCTGCCTCCCGAGTGCTGGGATTAAAGCTGTGCACCACCACTGCCCAGCACCAAGATGACTTTTAACATATAGAACTTCAAAGAACAATCATAAACTTTATCAACAAATTCAGAGTTTAAAGGAGACACAGAGAAGTAGCTAAATAAAATTAAGAATAAAGGCCTGAGTAATGCCCAAGAAAATACAAATGTGATGGAAATCACAAAGACAATACGGGATTTGAAAATGGAATCCACTAAGTAGATATAAACATTGAAGAATATTCAATCTGAAATGAAGATGGAACAAAAATAAACCATATAATTCAAAAGAATAATTTATAAGTATAATAAATCAAACAAAAGATAGAATATCAGAACTCAAACATAAATTAGAGAGTCTAGACCAAATAAGCAAGGAATATGAAAAAATAAAACATAGGAAAGAAACATAGAGAAAATATCAGACATAGTGAAAAGCCCAAACCTTCTCATTTTAGACATGGAATAGGGAGAAGAATCCCAAATCAATGGCATATATGAGATGTTGAACATCACTGAAGAAAACTTCCTCAAACTAAGGAAAGACATGTCCATAGTGCTACAAGAAGCATGGAGAACACCAAATAGACAGTGCCAGAAAAGGAAATACCCAGAGCATATCACAGTTAAAACACTAAGCGTACAAAAGAAAGAAAGTATATTGAAATCTGTGCTACAAGAGAAAAAGTCCAAGTCATACAAATGAAAACTCATCAGAATGATAGCTGATTCCTCAGTGGAAACTTTGAAAGCCAGAAGAGCCTAAAGCAATGTGTTCCAAATATTAAAGGACCATGAGGGACAACCTAGAATAATGTATTAAGCAAAACTGTCCACTATACCTAAAGGGAAAAGAAAAACTTTCCTTAATCTAAATAGCCTAAATTTGTATATTCAGCAAACAAAACCAAAAGAAGTGGTAAAAAGCAATATTTCATGCTGGAGAGGAATGAGCATAGCCAAGAGACTATGGGAAGAAACATGAGCAATAATTACTAAAACATAAAGTAAGTTCATCTGACAACACAAAAAACAACAAAACTTAACAGTATAATGGCACAATTACCACACATATTTTTAATAATAACTGAATATTAGTGATCTCAATTCTGTAATCAAAAGACACAGGCTGAATTAATGGATAGAGAAATAAAATCCATAATGAAAGGTGCCTCAAGTGACAGCTAATGCTGGAGAGGCTGTGGAGCAAGGGGTACACTTCTCCATTGTTGGTGGGAGTACAAATTTGTATAGGCACTATGGAAATCAATACAGCAGTTCCTAAGAAAATTGGGAAACAAATTACCTCAAGAACTAGCTATACCACTGTTGGGAATATACCCAAGGATGCTCCATCCTACCATAAGGACTTACTCAACTACATTCATTAGGGCTTTATTCATCATAGCCAAAAACTGGAAACAACCTAGGTGTCCTTCAACTGAAGAAAGGATAAAAAATGATAATGCATTTACACAATGGAGTATTGCTCAGCTGTTAAAAAAATGACATCATGAAATTTGCAGGCAAAGAAATGCAACCAGAAAAAAAAAAAAAACATCCTAAGTGAGTTGATGCAGATCCAGAAAGACAAACATGGCATGTACTCCTTATAAGTGGATATTAGCTGTAAAGTAAAGGATAATCAAGCTACAATCCACAGACACAGAAAGGTAAAAAGAAGGGCTATATGGAGAAAGCATGGCTCTCCTTGGGAAGGGGAAATAGAACAGATTCTGTGGTTGGACTGAGGTGGTTGGGGATGGAAGCATGATTGGGTCATGGGGGAAGGGTGGAGGGATAGAGTATAGGGAGAGAAAGCTGGAATTGGAGGGTGTTTGGGGGGCAATGTGAAAACCTAATGCAGTGAAAACTTACTGGAATCTATGAGGATGTCCCTAGTGAGGACTCCTGGTAATGGAGGATACAGAATCTGAACTGGCCATTTATAGTCACAGAAGGCTTTCATTGTGGGACTGGGTTACACTAGGTGGAATTGTCTGAAGAGGTCCTACAGAGAACTCTAAACAATCCAGGCTGATGTTAGCACAGAAGATCACCCTCTGATGATTGACAGTGGGGCCCCAATGCTGGGGACAACTTCCACACAGCTCATTAGACACAGAGAGGCTGAGCTGGTGCTGGCTTAGAGCCTTCACCCTATGTTCTAGTATATTTGGTACAAGGAGGTACTCTGCAGGATATAGAAAGATAAACCTGGACACCAAATCAGCCTCAAAATCCTTAACCTACAGTGTGTCCTGCCTGGAAGATGTGCAGGGGCAATAGTGACATGGAATTTGTGGAAGTGACCAACCAATCTTTGTTTTAACTTGAGATCCACAGTCTGAGAAGGAACTCATGCCTTACATGGCCTGGATGTCCAGTACCAGAAACTGGAGAGCCTAGAGGCCTAGGGTAGAACCAAACACGAGAAAAAAAAATCAATGAAATGATTCCTAATGATACTCTGCTACACTTATAGATCAGTGCCTTGTCCAGTCATTATCAGAGAGACTTTCTCTGGAAGCAGATAGGAGCAGATGTAGAAACCCACAGCCAGGCATTACGTAGAAAGAGAGTCTAATTGAAGGTCTCCATTGGGTCCTTCTCCTCGAAGAGAGGGAGAAAACAAAGGGAGGAAAGACTGTAAGAGTCAGAGAGGATGGAGAACACCAGGAGAACATGGCCCACTGAATCTACTAAGCAGGGCTCACAAGGGCTCACAGAGACTGAAATGGCAAGCACAGGGCCTGCCTGGGTCTGCACTAGGTCTTCTGCATATGTTATGGCTGTTAGCTTGGTGTTTTCTGGGTCTCCTAACAATGAGAGTGAGTGTATCTCTGACTCTCCTGCCTGCTCTTGAGACTTCCTCCTATTGGGTTACCTTGTCCAGCCTCAACATGAAGTCTTTAACCTTGTCTTATTGTATTTTGTTTCTCAGTCAATAGAAATTATCCTTATAAGAGATATCACATGCACTTTACAAATGAAGTAGAGGAAGTTAATCCTAGCACCTGTATGCTTTCTGTAGGGCCAGGTTACACCTGACCTCCCCAGACTTTTACTTTTATCTTAGTCATTCTCCATAGTCCCTTATCTTCAGCATTGTTTATCCACCAATGAGACACAATCTTATGTAAGAAGCCTTATGTACTTTGAGAAGAGCTTCAATATAGTCCCATCTTAAGCTTTCTTGTACAAATGGAATTGAGTCAATGACCATGAGGAAACTTATTTCCAAAATTGTGCTTGAATATGCCTGAAATGGACTGTGTGGGGTTAGACTTTAGAGTTTTGAATCAGCACCAGCTAATGAGTTATGTTGAACTGGATTTCCTTTTTGCCTCACATGGATCAATACTCAGCTGTTTCTGGCATTTGCATACACCCCCACAACTGGCACCCAAAATGAGGGGCTCAACCCTCAAGGAAGGTAAGAAAGTTTTTCTTTAAATATAAGTGAGGAATTAAGAAATATGGTCCTCCTCTCAAGGGTTTGTAAGTCAGGGAAATAAGCATGGGATTTTCTCCATCCTTTGAGACAAAACATTGTGTACAATTATTGAAATATTTGTTGGATACAGAAGAGCAAAATATTCAGAGCTATAGGTCAGTAACTTTTTTTCTGAATAAGGGATCATTGATGTTAATAATTGTAAGCACATAGGAACTAATCTTAAAAAAGAATCTATGAGATGGAAAATAAAAGCCCTGATAACTATCTTGGCAGGTTTTGGCAAAGCAAGTCTGAGTAGACTCCACAGCCTCTTAGAGGGTCACAGAGTAACACACCCTCCTATGCAATCTGACTGGAATTTAGAGCCTTCCAGCTGCAAGCATCTTTACAGCCCTCTCCATTGCTAGGTGCAATGAATAGATTCTGATGCAACACTTAAGTTCCAAGAAATGGCAGGCAGGGCTCCACCACAGCAAAAACTAGGGCTTGGCTACCTGAGAGCTTGGTTTTTTGCCTGTTTATTTGTTGGTTAGTTGGTTAGTTGGTTGGTTGGTTGGTTGTTTTTTGTTTGGTTGCTTTTTCGTTTGTTTTCACTCACAGGCTGGGAATGACTCAACATAGATTGATCAATAGTCCCTTTATAGGGAAAAATTAAATCAAGTACAACTTCTAGTACAGGAGCAATGCCAACTAGTACCTGAGCTTGTGCTGATTAAGTTTCCTAAGGTATTGGCAATTTAAAAAAAAAAGGGTTCTAAACACAAAAGAACAGAGCCAAGCACAGCTTCTTGGTAACCATCTTTTCTTGGGTAAGCTGTTTGCTAGCGGCAAGCAGAGGCATGGCTCCTCTAAGACACAGTTTGCTGGTTCATGCTAGCAGCACAAACAGCTCTTTTTGGAGGTTCTGCTACAAAACGCTTAATACAGATATGTGTGTTACCTTTAAAAGTTTATATATATTCAGAGGAAGGGGGCCAGAAGCTCCCCAGAGTTGGGTTAATGAACGCAGCTATCCCTGGTGCCTTTGCCTTGAAGCTGCACTCTTAGGGAACCAGGCAAGGCAGAGCCAGCCACCAGGGCAGAGGTCCTAGCCACAATGCTTAGCAGATTAAAGGCTCATGTGGTCAGAAAAAGATAGAGATATGCAATAAAGACAGATTCAGATGGGAAAAGACCTCTAAACAGTTTACAGTGTGTTTTAAAATATATGTAGAGAAAAGAAAATTTTTAGAAAATGTCTTTAAAACATAGAATAATAAAAAATATATTGTACAGGATTCTTTTGGCTATCCTGGGTTTTTTGTTTTTCCATATGAAGTTGAGTATTATTCTTTCCAGGTCTGTTAAGAATTGTGTTGGGGGATTTTGATGGAGATTGCATTGAATCTGTAAATTGCTTTTGGTAAGATTGCCATTTTTACTATGTTAATCCTACCTATCCATGAGCATGGGAGATCTTTCCATTTTCTGACATCTTCAATTTCTTTCTTCAGGGACTTAAAGTTCTTTTCATACATGTCCTTCACTTGCTTAGTTAGAGTTACCCCAAGGTATTTTATATCATTTGTGGCTATTGTAAAGGGTAATGTTTCTCTGCTTTCTTTCTCAGCTCATTTGTCCATTGTATATAAGAGGGCTACTGATTTTTTTTTAGTTAATCTTGTATCCTGCTACATTACTAAAGGAGTTAATAAGCTGTATGAGTTCCTTGATCAAATTTTTGGGGTCACTTATGTATACTATCATGTCATCTGCAAATAGTGAAAGCTTGATTTCTTCCTTTTCAATTTGTATCCACTTGATCTCCTTATGTTGTCTTATTGCACTGGCTAGAACTTCAAGTACTATATTGAATAAATATGGGGAGAGCGGACAGCCTTGTCTTGTTCCTGATTTTAGTGGAATTGCTTTGAGTTTCTCTCCATTTACTTTGATGTTGGCTGTTGGCTTGCTGTAAATTGACTTTATTATGTCTAGGAATGTTTCCTGTATTCCTGATCTCTCCAAGACCTTTATCATGAAGGGGTGTTGGATTTTGTCAAAGGCCTTTTCAGCATCTAATGAGATGATCATGTGGGTTTTTTTTCTTTCAGTTTGTTTATATGGTGTACTACATTGACAGACTTTCGTATGTTGAACCGCCCTTGCATCTCTGGGATGAAGCATACTTGATCATGGTGGATAATTGTTTTGATTCTCAACAGAAGAAGCTCAAATGGCTGAAGACATTTAAGGAATTACTCAACATCCCTAATCATCAGGGAAATGCAAATCAAAATGACTCTGAGATACCATCTTATACCCATCAGAATGGCTAAGATCAAAAACACTGAATACAGCTTATGTTGGAGAGGATGTGGAGCAAAAGGAACACTCCTACACAGGTTGGTGAGAATGAAAACTTGTACAGGCACTTTGGAAATCAATATGGTGCTTTCTTAGAAAATTGGGAATCAACCTCTCTCAAGACCCAGCTATACCACTCTTGGGCACATACCCAAGGAATGCTCAATCATACCACAAGGACATATGCTCAAATATGTTCATAGCAGCATTATTTGTAATAGCCAGAACCTCGAAACAACCTTGATGCCCTTCAACTGAAGAATGGATAAATAAAATGTGATACATATACACAATGGAGTACTACTCAGCAGAGAAAAACAGTGACATCATGAGGTTTGCAGGCAAATGGATGGAACTAGAAAATATCATCCTGAATGAGGTAACCCAGACTCAGAAAGACAAACATGGTATGTACTCATTCATAAGTGGATACAAGATGTAAAGCAAAGGATAACCAGACTGCAACTCACAACTCCAGGGAGGCTACCTAGTAAAGAGGACCCTAAGAAAAACACAAGATCACCCAGCAACAGAGAAATAGAGGATATCTACATGAGCAAACTGAGGGTGATGGGGGTAATGTAGGGCAAGGGTCAGGGGAAAGAGAGCTTAGGTAAGTAGGAGGTCCCAGCTGGATCAGGAACAGAGTGGGAGAACAAGGAAAGAAATACCATGGGAGGTGGATTGGGGGGGGGATGGCTGGGGGTGGGGCGTGAGGAGAGGGTAATCCATGGCTGATATGTAAAATTAAATTAATTATAAAATAAAAATATTTATAAAATAAGTAAATAGATAGATAGATAGATAAAATAAAATAAAAAATATAAGTCACATAAAGATAAATACACAGAGTCTGGATCCTGTATGTTATTGTGTTGTCTTTGAATTTTTTGCCTGCTAAGAAACATTGGATTATGAAAACTTCTGGATTAATCCAATCTATATATTTTAAAAACATCTTGACTTCAAAATTTAAGCCAAAAGATATGTTACTTTGGAAAAGAAGTTATGATTTTGTTTCCACAGTAAAAAAGAGGCTATGAATTTATTCTGGGTTAAAGAAATTTAGGTTTGATTGAGGAAGACCCCCTGAAATTCCTGGCTACAAACTTAAAAAAAAATAAGCCTGAAAGAACTACAAGACACATGATGTGTATTTACCTGCTGAAACACATAAAAATCATCTTTAACTGACTTGTATACAATGCACAGTCTATATTTATACTAATACAGATATGTGTGTTACCTTTAAAAGTTTATATATTCTCAGAGAAAGGGGGCCAGATACCAATGAAAACAATGGGCCAGGTGATCCGGCATCCAGAACAGCCTCCAGGCTACTGACTGAGATGATCCAGTCTCACAGAATACTACAGCCAAGATTTAGCAATTATCCTGAGATTTTCAAGATTCCCTCAAAGATTACCAGCATCCCCAATCAACAGAATATAGTCTAGAAAACTATGTCCACATTCCCAAAAATGGATTATGAACATTTATTATCATTAAAGGGGGGTTGGTTACAAATTGTTATTAGTCATAGTCAAGAAAAAAGCTAAATACATTAGTTAAATTCAAAGATCTCTTTCTAAAGGAAAAATGGGAGAAATGACATAGAAACGATAGGATAAAAGGGAAGGTTATTGAATGTACTTTTAATATTCTACATTAGTATGGATTTTTGAAATATTGATACAAATTTAAAGTAATTTTTGTTATACTGTATGTTTGTTTCTACTCTTATTTGGGTTATTGTAGTTATGCAACTCATTTAAAAGTGTAATGTATAATTAAGAAATACAGATTAATAGTCATATATAACAGTCAAACATAATCATGTTAGGTATATTTCCAAGGTCATACACACATATATTTCAGATAGATGCTAATCTTCAAACACTTCAAAGACCTACAGCATATGGTATTTAATATGTTTAACAACCTAAGGCTTTTCATGACAGTGAGACATGTCTGCTCCTGGCAGCACCAATCTACTTCAGAGAAGATGATGGACATTTAAAGAACCTCCATATGGAGTTTGTTTTCTTCATGGCAAAAGCTAGCCTTTTGGTCAAAGAAACTGTCCTTGCCTCAATTGCTGACAGTTACTGTCCAAACTGGACCAGCAGGATGCAAAAGAAAGTGACTATCAAATTTTGCCAAGACAAGATAGGACAGTCCTTCAAAATTCCCTGCTTTCGAGAAAAGTCTATCAGATATGCAAGGCCTATAGACCAGAATTGGATGCCCCAACACTGCAGAGAAACTTGGGGTGACTATCCAGGAAGTCTGATGTCCCTGTCATTAGGTAACACTTCATCCTTCTGGGGTCTTTGATGGGGTTAAAGACTAAATAATTAAACTTACAGTTTTCCTTAGTTATGATAGAAAGCAGATTAGGTATAAAACTATTGACTCACAAAGATAGAATACATAATGGAATATTTTCTCTGATTTTGCCAAATGCAAATGGACTAGATATTGTATCTATAATTTTTACTTGAGAATGGTTTGTGTTATATATAGTTTTACTGTATTAAAGTTAAAACTTTCTTTTTTAATTAGACAAAAGGGTGAAATGCTGTGGAATAATCCTTCTGTACATTGTGTGAATATATGTCACTGTGATTGTTTTAATAAAGAAGCTGACTGGTCAATAGCTGAACAGGATAGAGTTAGGCAGGAGATCCAAACTGAAAATGAGGGGAAGAAGAAGGACAGAGTCAGGAAACACCAGCCAGTCACCTAGCAAGCAAGACATGTAGAAAATGAGGTAACAAGCCATGAGCCCTGTGGCGAAGCATAAATAAAAATGTGGGTTAATTTAAATGTAAGAGTTAGCTAGTAACAAGCCTGAGCTATCAACTGAGCATTTATAATTTATATTAAGCCTCTGAGTCAATTATTTGAGATGTGGCTGCTAGGTATTTGGGAACAGGTGGTCAGGACAGGACAACTCCATCTATAGATTCTCTTCTCCTACTTGTCCAATCAATGCTCAAATGAGTACTTAATATTCATTGTAAGTAAACTAAAAGAGCAAAATTTAAAATGTTGGGCCATGTCAATTGGGTATACTCTTATCTGTCTATCACTACTGAGGAGTTGGCTCCACTCATTAAGTCACTTTCTGAAGACTCTCACTTAAATTCTATAAAAAATATAATACCTGAAGCTGAATAGGTTAGTAACCTATTAAATGATGCTGCTGCTAAAGAGGTAGCTCATAAAGTTAATCTCTTACTTTCTTATCAATTACTTATCCTTCCTTTTACCTCATTACCTACTAGAATTATGTATGAACAATGTAATTGTATTGTAGAAATGTATACATGTCATAATTCTCCACAATGATGTGTAACTCCTTATTTACAAGAAATTATAGAATTGATAATGATGGGAAGGACATATCTTAAACAACTTACTGGTAAAGAGCCTATAAAAATAATTATTCCACTAAATAATATACAGGTTGATCATTTGTTCCACACTGATAACAACAGGTTTCATTAGCATGTTACTTGGGACGTATAGATAACACTATCCAAAATATCCTCTTTTAAAAATTTTTGAAGATACCCCATGAGTATTACCTAAAATTATGTATAAAATACTGTATAGATTGCTTCTAATGCTTTCACATGTGGCTCTTCAAAAGGACAAGGAGCTTATATTTTATATACAAATTCAACATATCTGTAAAATAAGATTGCACCCACCCTGGGTTGTACAGCTTAACAGTCTAAATTCACCACAGTCAATAAGCACTTATTTGATGCTTCTCAGCAGTTGAATATTTTAGCTGATTTCTTATATAAACTAACACAAAATGAATAGAGATATATTGAGAATGGGAAATAGCCTCACTTGAAAG